>NW_025964372.1:42012380-42119880 GCF_023055435.1 Haliotis rufescens | reverse complement strand
GAGCTGTATCGCCGAGGACCTTCCTCCAATGAAATTGTCATGCCATTATGTGACTGAAATATTGTATGAAGCTACATTAAACCAAACACATCCACTAGCTCATCCAGATATTCTATGTAAACACGATATGATACCAGACATACTTCTTGAGATATCCACACTTTGATATAAACAGAACACCTGGTTTACTTATACTCACCGACAAAAGAAACGCGGCTACCATACATGTTAGCTTATATATGAAGAACTACTCATTTTAGAGATATATTGATTGATTCGATGCAAAAACGAACATACTGTCATGTTGTGTGAACCGACGCTCATGCACGCATCACGTGTGACGTCATAGATCCTTGATTCGAGATGCACCATTTGTCTCGTGCAGGATTAGAGTGTAAACTTTGGAAATAACATGCAGTATATCGTGATAAGAATAAAGACACTTGACTGATTGTTAGTTTTGTCATTAATTTGTACACAGTGAAAACATCTCAAGTTAATGTACAATGTTCTCTTTCCCGTGAAGAGCCGGGGGTAGAATAGGTCTTCGGCAACCCATGCTTGCCGTAAATGGCGACTATGCTTGTCTTAGGAGGTGCCATACGGGATCGGGTGGTCAGGCTAGCTGACTTGGTTGATGCATGCCATCGTACCCCAGTTGCGTGGATCGATGCTTATGATATTAATCACTGGATTGTCTGGTCCAGACTCGATTATTTACAGACCCCCGTCATGCAGCTGGAATATTGCCGAGTGCGGCGTTAAACAACACACAAATAAAGAACATAGCTCTCGACATGTTTCTATGGTTTGCATTTCTTTTGGCGGTGAGTATATATAACCGATCAGGATGCTCGCCTTATTTCCAGCTACTGACGTTCTTAACGATGTTCACTCAAGGCTATTTGTCTGTATGTTTGCAGTGATATACAGGGGATGTACGGACAACCAGCCCTTCCTACCCGACCCCCTGCCTAAAGTAGGGTGTTATCCCTATTACCTTGAGGTGTGGTGCATCTGTGGCCACAGCGGCTGTAATGGCGGTCCAATGGGTATGTAGAAAGATGAAGGGTTGACATGGATACTACATCTATTCTTTCAATACAACGTTTCCTTACATTTCTAGTCCCGTACCATTATCTTGCAATTGGTGAAAACTGTACTCTGTACTCCTCCGATTGTACTGTCCACTTCAACTACTTGCCACGAATACATATGAACGAATACCTTCTTCGTGAGAGTACAGTACCTGTCCGATAGTAAATGCCGAGCAGCTACCGTTTCGCATCTAGGTTAAAGTTATCTGTGTATTTATGTTACCTTTATTTATATAACCAGAGGCACTGTAGACCATGCAATTCGGTGGAGTTGCTCCCTCAGGATCGATTATTATGGGTTCGAATCCCAGATGTGCCACCCCTTTTCACCACACTCAGTACCACACCCATACCATGTTTCAGGACATCTTGTGAACGATTTGTTGCTTCAGAACTTCTTGTAAACATTATGCTTAGATTACCTGAGTGTAAAGTTATTTATTTCGAAAAACTTCTTGAACAAAGACTTTCATTAAAAATACTTTCCCTGATACGTGTGGTTTCTGTTGTCGCAGGCAAGCCAGGCAAGGTGGAGTTGGACGCACATTTACCCAAGGAGATAGACAAAGATGAGATCGATAGTGCATACAGTGTAATAGGAGTGGACACGTGGAGGATCAAAATGGCTGTGTGTGGCTTGTTGACTGTGTATATTGCACTACAAGGGACAATGTGATGGCGCCACGTGACTGGGGATATACCGAAAAGAACGACTTCCGTGTTGAGATTGAAACAAAAACACAGAATACGTGTCGGAGAAAAATTCGAGACGTGTTTCACATACAAAAGGCCTTAATTTATAAAATTGAAATGACTTTGATGATGACGCTCGATATAATAATGTAACTGAAGATCGCAATATCCAGAGACGGATCCAGGATGTTTTAAGGGGTGTGTTCACATCATGAATGTGTATCTTGTGTGTGTGTAGGAGGGTGAGTGGAAAGGCAGGTTGTGGGTGGACATATAAATTTCGTAATCAAACAAAACGAAGGTTTTTTATATTAGTTCCATTTGGTTCCGAATGATAAAATAGAAATAGTAAAGGGGTGAGTCGTACTCCATGACATCACCTCCGGTATCTGTCACCGCAAATCTTAACATTTTTATAAACTATTAGATATCGGGTGAAGTATTGTCTTGTTACATTTTGATAAAATTGATTATTAATATGTGTATATTATCATGTAAATTATGCTGATTAAAAAGTAAAATTGTCACGTGTCCGTTGGTTAACGCTACTTGTCGACGACACTCCTCAAACAGAACTTTTGTCGAGAACAACAAACCTTTATCAATATCATAAAATGTACGTTTCCAGATAGGCCTGATATGTAAGAGTAGCAGTTTTTACTGTTTCAAAAGTATAATGAGTTCCTGTATTGCGAAAGCATGATGAAATGCTTTACTGTAAAAAGAACAATGCGTTCCTTAGTTGCAAAAGCGTAAGTTCCTCTATTGTAAAAGTACGATGCATGATATTCTTAACTGCAAAGTAGGATGATTTCCTTTATTTCAAGGACACAATGCGAAAGTATGATGATCTCATTTACAGCAAAGAATGGTGAGCTCCGTTATTGCTAAAGTATGGTGAGCTCCTTTACTGCAAGAGTATGATGAATTCCCTTGTTGCAGATGTATGACACGCTGCTGTATTTCAAAAGTAAGATAAATATTTCTTTTTCAAAAGAATGACAAGCTGCTTTATTTCAAAAGAATGACAATCTGCGTTATTTCAACAGGATGACAAGCTGCTTTATTTCAAAAGTATAATACGTTAGCCATGGGCTAGATGCATCAGAAGGTGTTAGTGAGCTGATGAATATTATAAACGAGTCTCATAGTTACGTTTGATGTTGAACGCCACATTCAGCATTATTCCAACTAAACAAAGCGGCCTGCAAATAATCTAATCTTGACCAGGCAAATCAAAGATGATAGACACCCCAGTACCCCAGTGGGGTACGACGATACGCAATCAACATAGTCACTCAAAATACGAAGTTAAAATAGCAAAAAAATAATTTATTCTGTCAAATCAAAAACTATTGAATATTTCAAACACCACTTCTAATATTCGTGTGTGAGTTTGACATAGTAGAGATCATATACATGACAGGACAAATACATATTCCTCAACAGTTTACCAATGTGGCATACACGGTAGCATGGCGTACAGCCATATTTTAAGACTTAGTCAATACTAGATAAAGACTAGATGCAAAATACACCAAAACTAGATTATTCCTAAATCAGGCCAGACCAGGGCCAGATACACATTGCATGAAATATCAACACGTAATTTATGAAAAATGATCAACTTATGACGTCACGCGATTTGATGACATCACACAAGTTTGTTCTCAACATCGTAGCAATTCAGTATTTATGTCATGTTTGTGAGTATGAGTAAATTGCACATTTCCACAATAATGTATTGAGTGGTTAAATCGTATCCTATTGCTGTCAAGTCAGCTGAAATTATCCAAACATCAAAACGACACTAAAAATAATGATTGCATTGATATGGGAGAATACAATATTGCTTGTGGTGTTTTTCAGGTATTTCTCAGAAATACAGTTGACAAAACCGAAGATCAGAATCAAAGGCATCACTAGAAGAATGTATACATTTCCTTACTTGGATATGCTTGTAAATCACTAGGAACAATTGTTGTAAATATGACACATACAAAACTAAAACAATTGTTGTAAATATGACATTTACGAGATAAAACAGTTATTGTAAATATGACATTTACAAGACTAAACAATTAATGTAGATATAGCATTTACAAGACTAAACAATTGTTGTAAATATGAAATTTACAAGACTAAACATTTGTTGTAAATATGAAATTTACAAGACAAAAACAATTGCTTATATTTCATTTACATATATGTATGTACAAAAGTTCATACTTTTACGTAATTTTGAGTCCAAATTTACATTCATTTACAAACATATATGCCTACATTTTTAAACTTTTGTAAAGGTAAAGTTTTCGTCCAGTGTGGACCTGAAGTGTCCTCACAGCAGAGGTTTTGTCAGCCCCTAATATAGGGAATAAAGAAGGAGTGCCTGGGGCATACTTGTCTCGTAGTAAGGAAACAGTCTAAAAAGCAATATGAAACACATAAACATAATACCCATCAATGTAAAAACTAGAGATCAAATATTTATGAACAAGAATTCTACCATTCGTCAGTATAAATACATACACACATCAACAAATACTTCAACAAGGAGAGGGGCGGTCGGGTAGCCTAGTGGTTAAAGCGTTCGCTCGTCACGCCGAAGACCCGGGTTCGAATCCCGACATGGGTACAATGTGTGAAGCCCATTTCTGGTGTCCCCCGCCGTGATATTGCTGGAATATTGCTAAAAGCGGCGTAAAACCATACTCACTCACTCACTCACTCACTTCAACAAGGAGATGGGGCGGTGGAGTAGCCTAGTGGTTAAAGCGTTCGCTCGTCACACCGAAGGATCGGGTTCGTTCCCCAAATGTGTACAATGTGTGAAGCCCATTTCCGGTTTCTCCTGCAGTGATATTACTGGAATATTGCTAAAGGCGGCGCTAACCTAACTCACTCACTCACTCAACCAACCAATCAACAAGGAGACCCTTTTGGACGACATAAACGACATTCAATACATAAAAGGGAAACTACTGTAGGTTTGGCCTTTAGAAATAATGTAGACCGTTAAGGCGACGACACCACACTGTGTGTGGGTCGATCTTCCGCAGCTGCGCACTGACACCCAACAGTGAACCTTCTGATGACCTTGTTGATGCAGCTGCCGATGTGGTCCATCTCCTCGACCTCGCGGTAGTAGTACACGGGCATGCAGCGATGCCGGGTGACGCCGTTCCCGCTACGGCAGTTGGAGCACGTGCACCTAGCTTCCACGATCAGCGTCGGCGTGCGGTCAGCGTTGTAGTTGATGACGTAGTGGACTGGACACATGGAGCCGCGTCTGGACAGAGATCGTGGACATTGGCGGTTTCCTCGGAAATAGGACACTTGCCCTGGGCCACGGCTTATGTGTTCTGTACAGGAAAGGAATGATAGGTTTAAAGCCAACTCGAACATCCACTGTATTATATGGATTTAGATGGTGGCGTCACTCTAATATGAAGCTTTTTACAGGGATGTATGAGATTTGTTTGTTTGTTGTTTAACGATGCACTACTCAGCAATATTCGATTCATGTGAAGGGGTCTGTAAATAATCGAGTCTGGACTAGACAATCCAGTGGTCGACATCATGAGCATCGATCTACGCAATTGGGATACGATACCATGCATCAACCAAGTCAGCGATCCTGATTCTGTTATTCGCCTCTTACGACAAGAATGAGTTGCTGAAGACCTATTCTACCCTGGATCCTCACGTGGGAGAAATACGCGAATTATGCTGTTCACTTCAGCAATCATTGGAACAAAAGGAAAGAAGATACAGGCCAGATATATCTGATATATCATTACACGTTTAAAAATCCCTGAGCATGATAGTTAGTCTACAATGACGTGAAAAGACAATATTTGGGACATTTTGTCGTCTTTTGTGTACGAACGAGGGTTGATTGATAAGTTCTGAGCCTCAGATAATTGCGTAATAGTGAGTTTTGTTATGGACATGACACGATGTCATAGAATTATAGCCACTAAACACTTGTGTCATTTAAATTGTACAGCTGTGACACTTACGTAAAATAAACATCTTTGTACATGACAATGAGAAACTTGGGGAACGTGCAGTGATCATGTCCTTATCAATCAACCCTCGTATGCTTGTCGTAAGAGGCGACTAACGGGATCGTGTGGTCAGGCTCGCTGACTTGGTTGAAGCATATGAAAGTTCAAGATATGATACTTATCGCCAATTCAAGTCATTGCTTGAACCAGAATCCTATTTATCAAATTTACGGTACAGGAATTCTCGTAACACCCTTATTCGTTTTAGACTTGGCCTGAATGATCTCAAAATTAACACAGGGAGATTTTCATCTATTGAGAAATCGATACGATTATGCCCATTTTGTGACATTGTTGTCGAAGATAAATACCATTTCATGTTTATTTGCCCTATATACGAAAATCTAACAGACAAGTACTTACCGCAGTGGTCTCTATCTCATTTTAATGCTAAAAGATTGTCTTCATTACTGTCTTGCAAGGATCTTATAACACAACATCAACTGGCTTTGTACATACATAATGCTTTTTTGTTACGAAGTGAATTGTTACCTTGACTTTGTATTTTATAAAATATGTTATGTAACTCCGTTGTATATGGGCCTGTGGCCTTTCATACAATAAAGAATTGAATTGAATGTCATCGATATCAATCACTGGATTATCTGGTCCACACTCGATTATTTACGGACCGCCGTCATATAGCTGGAATATTGCTGAGTGCGGCATAAAACAACCAACCAACCAACCAACCAATCTTATGTTACGGTTGGCCAAGAAGTGCATATTTGAGTAGATTATTACTTGAGTCAAGGGTACTCACCCATTCCAGGCAGAATGTAATACGACTCATCCTGCCGTGGTGATTGGCGGGACGGACAGTAAGGATTGGTTGCCATGGATACATTATTCAGCAGGCACTGAAACAAGCAACATACTATCATGAACAGACACACACTCTTCACTTTAGAATGACTGGAATCAGTTCTTAGGTTAGGAGATAAACCATATGCATTGAAAACAATATTATCTGCTATGACATAATGACAATATAACCGAGCACAGTTTGGTAAAACAATGTTATCTATCATAATGAAATGACAATATAACCGAGAACAGTTTGGTAAAACAATGTTATCTATCATAATGAAATGACAATATAACCGAGAACAGTTTGGTAAAACAATGTTATCTATCATAATGAAATGACAATATAACCGAGAACAGTTTGGGAAAACAATGTTATCTATCATAATGAAATGACAATATAACCGAGAAAAGTTTGGTTAAACAATGTCATCTATCATAATGAAATGACAATATAACCGAAAACACTTTGGTGAACACAATGTTATCTATCACACTCCTTGCTCATACTTTAATGTTGAGAGCTAGGTAGAGTAACAACAAGTACTATCTTTAACATCTTTAAGTATGACTCGGCCATGGCTCGAACCTTGCTCTCACTAACTGTGGGATTAAAACGAGGCGAGTGGCTTCTAAAGTATTACGTCACGAAGTATTATGTCGTCAAAATGTTTGACATACATAGAGATAAGCAGTTTGTTGAATTTCGCAATACACTATCGTTGTCGTTGTTAGTTTGATTTACTATCAAGAAATATTGCGCCATTTTGAATAATCCATAACCTCAGTATTTCGCATAGAAATTGCCTACCGGTCGGGTTCGACAAAGAGGTACTTTCAAATTAATATCTTCTTACAAGTTGATGCGGTTGTCAGAACATGGATGTCCAACGTGCATCCATGACATATCAGAAAATAAGATTGTGTTTGAGTGAGTGAATTTGGTTCAACGGCGCTTTGAACAGTATTCCAGTTACATCAAGTCGTGACAACTTCATCTGGGAGGAAAGCCCGAAGTGATGCAGGTCTTAAACATTTACCACTTTGGCGAGACCCATGAGCACGGGTATGGTGCTGACAAACCTAGAAACATAATCAGGGCGAATCTTGGGTTCAAACTAACCACCACCGGATCCTGACATACTAAGGAACGCAACTCTGCAAAGCAAATCGCGGCGCCTTAGACCACCCGTAGGCCCATGGGACGACGGTAGATTGACTATTAGTAGAATCCGTTAGTGTAGCAGGATATATCCTGTCATAGAGTAAGCCCCTGTCGTTATAACATTTAGGAACAATAAGTGTTATTATGTAGTGCGCACCCGTTGCTACAAGCTTTCTAACATGTATATATTTATATAATTTTATTAAGCGCACTTTGCGATCGTTAAATTGTTGCAAAAATATATCCATGTACATCATGGGCCCCCGTACCATAACATGTTGGAGTGAGTGAGTGGTTGAGTGAGTGGTTGAGTGAGTGAGTGAGTGGGTGAGTGAGTGAGTGAGTGAGTGAGTGAGCGAGCGAGCGAGCGAGCGAGTGAGTGAGTGAGTGAGTGAGTGAGTGAGTGAGTGAGTGAGTGAGTGAGTGAGTGAGTATACATTACTCTCGGTAGTAGCAATAGCTCGATTTTATAGTCGGAATTAAATATTAAATTAAATCGTAGGCTGTCGTTTCTAGACACAAACGGATGAAGACTTGTTAGAAGAACAGCAAGGATGTCTAAAGCTAGGAAAGATACTTACAATCACGGCCAATAGGAGGGACGTCTCAAGCACGTGTTTCATCATGGCTTGCAGTTTGTTATCAGCGAGCGTCGAAGTAACTTTGGTAGCTCGACATTGGAATCAACCATTTATATAGATAGCTTCATTCTATATACAAGGAAGACATAACCTTCTTATCAAAATAATAACCATTATCATTTCGACATTTCACTGATGTATTTATGAATGAAAATCCTAGTCCGAATGCTAAAATTAGAAGTTAAAAAATATGATGACCATTATCTATTTTGAAATCTAGGGTAAATTAGGAACTGCCTCGACCAATCAGATTTCGAAACGATAGACAGAGGGAGTATCAAAGATTGCTAATCCTGGCTGAATAGTTATGTGCGTAAGACCTTTCAACTGTTCGACATATCATTGAATTTTCAGAAATCATGAGTTATTTCCATTCACATTCCGTTATCAGTTTCAATGTTAGATTGTTTGGTTTTAAAGAGCGCGGTCATAAACAGGTATTAAGGGCATTGTAGCGTTGCCCTCGCTTCCTTGACGACAGCTGAGTAACCGGCGAGGGTTAGACTCGCCTGTGGGGTGGTGTTTTGCTGACAATGTCAGTGTCGCTGCCACGTGGGAGGGAAACCCCCAGAACTGCCAGACTGTTAAAGATAGCACATGCAGCAGTGACATGGTATGTGAGTCAACATTGACGTTCTACCTACTACTACTACTACTACTACTACTACTACTACTACTACTACTGCTGCTGCTGCTACTACTACTACTACTACTGATGCCGCTACTACTACTACTGCTACTACTACTACTGCTACTACTACTACTACTGCTACTACTACTACTACTACTGCTACTGCTGCTGCTACTACTACTACTACTACTGATGCCGCTACTACTACTACTACTGCTACTACTACTACTACTACTACTACTACTACTACTGCTGCTGCTGCTACTACTACTACTACTGATGCCGCTACTACTACTACTACTGCTACTACTAATACTGCTGGTGCTGCTACTACTTCTACTACTGCTACTGCTACTACTACTACTACCACTGCTGATGCTGCTACTACTACTACTACTACTACCACTGCTGATGCTGCTACTACTACTACTACTACCATCACCACTACTTTTCTACTGCTGCTACTACCACAACTGCTACTACTATTACTACTACTACTACTACTGCTGCTACTACTACCATCACCAATACTTTACTACTGCTGCTACTACCGCAACTGCTACTACTTTTACTGCTACTACTACCACTACTTTACTAATACTACTACTACAACTGCTGCTACTACTACTACTACTACTTCTACTACCACTACTACCAGTCCTACAACTACCACAACTACTACTACTTCTACTACTACGTTACTACTGCTGCTACTACTACGACTACTACTATTTTACTACTACTGTTATTCGATGTCATAATTGTGAAAGACAAAAGACATACACTTTATGAATGAATTGATTAGTCAGTTGACTGTGTCTGGTTTTGAAAATTCCTGTACAGAATCCGCGTAAAGGCTGTTCCACTCAATACACTGAAGAACCTCTATTAATGGCTTGACATGTAACCTTCCTGCAAGTATTTCTAAACGATTCTCAAGTCTGTATAGGAATTTTTCTGGGATTATGTAGGGCTGAAATGTATACAAGGGTATCGGGGATATAATGGATAATAAATACTCAAACTCTTAGCACATTAATATGGCATTAATGGTAATAGCTGGTGCTTTTATACCGATGGTAGAAACGAGGATGTAACCAGCAGATATAATTCCACACAGGGTTTTCATACGCAATTGGATATAATATTTTATTCATAAAATATATTATAAGAATCGAGGCTATTTATATTAGGTCTTCAATCCTGAACGTTCACACGGAAAGCACCATATATGACTATACTGTTATCCTTGGACGTCAGGGGGCACGGGTGGCCCAGTCGTCTAAGGCGCCGCGATTCGCTGTGCAGAGTTGCGTCCCTTGGGCGCGCCAGAAACCTATGATTGTGGGTTCGCACCCCGGTTCCCCCGATTATGTTTCTAGGTTTGTCAGCACCATATCCGTGCTCGTGGGTTTCACCGAAGTGGTAAACGTCTGAGACCTGAATCACTTCGGGCTTCCCTCCCACATTAAGCTGATACGCCGTGATATAACTGGAATACTGTTAAAAGCGGCGTTAAATACAACACACTCACTCACTCTTGGACATCAATCTGAATTTGTATATT
The DNA here is from genome assembly GCF_023055435.1 of Haliotis rufescens. Classification (NCBI taxonomy): domain Eukaryota; kingdom Metazoa; phylum Mollusca; class Gastropoda; order Lepetellida; family Haliotidae; genus Haliotis; species Haliotis rufescens. The sequence goes on along the minus strand of NW_025964372.1, from coordinate 42,109,209 downwards.
GAAATGCAAAGGACATAACTGTGTACTCATGTTGTGTGTAACTAAAAGATAACATTAGAAAGTTGGTAAGTTTGTGTTGTGTAATGTCTGATTATATATCCTTCTCGTTTATCTTTTAAGTTCACACTTACGATAAATGTTGCAATAAATGAAATTATTGCCCTACACAATAGCCATTGCCAACAGAGTAATACAGGTGTGTAATACCCTATCCTCGTCCGCAATACATAAAATAACACTGACGATGACTAACGGCACTGCCCACACACAGACGGATTTCCAAGGAAACCGCTTAGTCGTAAATGGCAAAATCTTAAAGCCCCTGTTGCTGGCGCGCAGTGACGTCAACGCGGTGACGTCACAATAGCTTCATGGTATGTCAGGTAGAGCTTACTGTAATCCATAAAAAACACAGAAAATAACCTAGGCCCTACGAGGAATTCAGGATTATCTGTCACGACTGAATTAAATCTTTGTCGAGTAGAGTTTTCGTAATATTTGTAATTTTCTTTTTTTCTGAGAAAATCTAAAAAAAATATCTTGGGGAGACTTAAGAATCAGTTGATATATTGTTGGAAAGACGTCACTTTAAATAGTTTGTGACGCAATGAACAATGGATGAAGTTATTATTTGCGACAACGCGTTCATATGACGTCACGTTGCTATGGGCCTCTTCGCAAACAATGAAACATTTGAACAATTGGAACCAAACAGCCAATCACCATGAAGCAAATTTATGAGATTTACTGAGAATTTCTAAATTATTTACCTATATCCGTACCCCTGTGGGTAATATTCCGACATACATTTTGTGATGAGATACGTTATCTTTTCTGGATTGATCAACAAGAGGTTTCAAATGATGAGAACATCTCCAGCAATATACCAGCAATATACCAGCAATATCCCGTAAATATATCAGCAATATCCCGGCAATATACCAGCAACATACAACTAATATATCAGCAATATCCCGGCAATATACCAGCAACATACTACCAATATATCAGCAACATCCCGGCAATATACCAGCAACATACTACCAATATATCAGCAATATCCCGGCAATAAACCAGCAACATACTACCAATATATCAGCAATATCCCGGCAATATATAAGCAATTTACCGTTAATATACCAATAATATACAAGCAATATACAAGCAATTCACTGTCAGTATATCAGCAATATATCAGCAATATTCTGTAAAAATGCCCGCAATATACGGACATCTTACCAGCAATATGCCAGCAATATATCCACTCTATCGTCAATAGACCAGCAATATACCGGCAATATACCAGCAATAAACGGGCACCGTACCAGCAATATGCCAGAAATATATCAACACGATACCGTCAATAGACCAGCAATATACCAGCAATAAACGGGCACCGCACCAGCAGTATGTCAGCAATAAATCAACACTATACCGTCAATTGGCCAGCAAAATACCGGCAATATACCAGCAATAAACGGGCACCGTACCAGCAATATGCCAGCAATATATCAACACTATACCGTCAATAGGCCAGCAATATACCTGCAATACACCAGCAATAAACGGGCACCGTACCAGCAATATGCCAGCAATATATCGACACTATACCGTCAATAGGCCAGCAATATACCTGCAATACACCAGCAATAAACGGGCACCGTACCAGCAATATGCCAACAATAAATCAACACCATACCGTCAATAGACCAGCAATATACCGGCAATATACTGTCAATATACCAGCAATTTACCGGCACCGTACTAGCAATGTACCAATATGTCAACAATATTCCGGCAATATACCAGCAATATCCCACCAATATACGGGCAATATACCAACTACATACCGTCTATACACCGGCAATATACTACATATACCAGATATACCACAGAAACATACCAGCGATATACCAACAATATACTGACAATATACTCAACAATCTATCGCCTTCATACAAGAAATATACCGACTATATACTGGCAATATACGCGCAATATTCCGCTTATGTACCAGCAAGGTCAGCTTCCATTTGTTAGACAGCCATTGTTAGACAACTTAAAACAACATTTCCAGATGGATGAACAGATGGATTACCCTAGATAGGCAATAGAACAACCCAGAAAGGGAAAAGCATAAAAATATATTAGTCTGTGTCATATTTATTGTGATCTCATTTCTATACTTTGAGAATAAACAGGGACATTGAGATCCTCTCTGCGACGTTATATGTTCTACTTTGCGTAAGCAAGCCATACCGACACCGCCAATGTGGTTGTATCAATATACCAACAATAGACCAGCATTATACCGACAATTCAACAGCAATACACACGCAATACGCCAGCAATACACCCGCAATATATCGACAATATACCGGCAATACGCCATCAAAATACCGGCAATATACTGTCAATATACCAGCAATGCACCGGCAATATACCAGCAATATTCGGTTACAATACCAGCAATATACGGACACCGTATCAGCAATATGCATGCAATATATCAACAATATACCGTCAATGGACCAGCAATATACCGGCAATATACCAGCAATATACTGTCAATATACCAGCAATATACCGGCAATATGCCAGCAATATATCAACAATATACCGTCAATATACCAGCAATAAACTGTCAATATACCACCAATATTCTGTCAAAATACCAGCAATATACGGGCACCGTACCAGCAATACGCCAGCAATACACTCGAAATATATCGACAATACACCAGCAATATACAAGCAATATACAAGCAATACAACAGCAATATACCGGCAATACACCGGCAATATACCGGCAATACACCATCGATATACCGGCAATACACAATCAATATACAGGCAATACACCATCAATATACCAACAATACAACATCAATATACAGGCAATACACCATCAATATACCAACAATACCCCATCAATATACCAACAATACAACATCAATATACCGGCAATACACCATCAATATACCGGCAATACACCATCAATATACCGGCAATACACCATCAATATACCAACAATACACCAGCAATATACCGGCAATACACCATCAATAAACCATCAATACACCATCAATATACCAACAATACACCATCAATATACCGACAATACACCATCAATATACCAACAATACAACATCAATATACCGGCAATACAACATCAATATACCGGCAATACAACATCAATATACCAACAATACAACATCAATATACCGGCAATACCACATCAATATACAGGCAATACACCATCAATATACCAACAATACAACACCAATATACCAACAATACAACATCAATATACCGGCGATACACCATCAATATACCAACAATACAACATCAATATACAGGCAATACACCATCAATATACCAACAATACAACATCAATATACCAACAATACAACATCAATATACCGGCAATACACCATCAATATACAGGCAATAAAACATCAATATACCGGCAATACACCATCAATATACCAACAATACAACATCAATATACCGGCAATACAACATCAATATACCGGCAATACACCATCAATATACCGGCAATACACCATCAATATACCAGCAATACACCAGCAATATACCGGCAATACACCATCAATATACCGGCAATACACCATCAATATACCAGCAATACACCAGCAATATACCAGCAATACACCATCAATACACCATCAATACACCATCAATATACCGGCAATACAACATCAATATACCGGCAATACAACATCAATATACCGGCAATACAACATCAATATACCAACAATACAACATTAATATACCAACAATACCACATCAATATACAGGCAATACACCATCAATATACCAACAATACAACATCAATATACCAACAATACAACATCAATATACCGGCAATACACCATCAATATACCAACAATACAACATCAATATACAGGCAATACACCATCAATATACCAACAATACAACATCAATATACCAACAATACAACATCAATATACCGGCAATACACCATCAATATACAGGCAATAAAACATCAATATACCGGCAATACACCATCAATATACCAACAATACAACATCAATATACCGGCAATACACCATCAATATACCGGCAATACACCATCAATATACCGGCAATACACCATCAATATACCAGCAATACCCCATCAATATACCAGCAATACAACATCAATATACCAACAATACCCCATCAATATACCAGCAATACACCATCAATATACCGGCAATACACCATCAATATACCAACAATACACCATCAATATACCAGCAATACACCATCAATATACCAACAATACCACATCAATATACCAACAATACCACATCAATATACATGCAATACAACATCAATATACCGGCAATACAACATCAATATACCAACAATACACCATCAATATACCAGCAATACACCATCAATATACCAACAATACCACATCAATATACATGCAATACAACATCAATATACAGACAATACAACATCAATATACCGGCAATACACCATCAATATAACAACAATACAACATCAATATACAGACAATACAACATCAATATACAGACAATACAACATCAATATACCGGCAATACAACATCAATATAACAACAATACAACATCAATATACAGGCAATAGTTTGTTTTTGATAGCAGTGATACACATGTAGTTTGTTTTGTGTTTTCTGAAAGGTCTTATCATAATTACGGGTTGGAGGTGTGTGGGGTCATACCTCAAGTTTAGGAATTATATTTTACCTATACAAATTTCATAACTGTTCACGTGTTGATAGAGGTTGTTACGTCACCATGTTAGTGGGGGCAAGGATGGACACTCTGCTGCAATCGCTTTGGAGAGTTGCTGAGTCATCGCCATTACCGGTCTCGTGGGTTAAAAAGTGTGAACCCGTGAAGATCCGGGATGAGAATTGTTCTTCAGGAACCAATGCATGTCGTTTGCCGTAAGAGGCGACCATGCTTGATGTAAGAGGCGACTAACGGGATCGGGTGGTCAGGCTAGCTGACTTGGTTGATGAATGTCATCGTATCCCAATTGAGTAGTTCGATGCTCGTGATCTCAATCAATGGATTGTCTGGTGGAGTTTTGATTATTTACAGACAGCCGTCAATTTCACAGTCAAAATATTGCCGTTATATGTGTTAAAAGGCGTTAAAGTATACACTAACGGGGGGGGGGGGGGGGGGGGGGGGGGTGGCTTTAACCACTAGGCTACCCCATCGCATATCAGTTTTATAAAAAAAACAACCTTTACACACTGAAACCTCAAGGTTACACGTGATGCGGATATGCAGTGCCAAACCTGATTCATTTGTATCTAAACAAAATAGGACTCAGGAGAGAACTTTAAAAATCTTTGACAGGCACTAAGAGCATGGAGACATGAAACACGGATAACAACTTCATGATTGTTTGCAACGAAGTTTCAGGCCTGCTTCTAGCATCCTCATCATGTGAATACAGCATATTACGTATACATTCCTTGTTTAAAAAGGGTTGGAGTAACGTACATAGATTTGAAATAAAATATCATGCCGGTTAAACAAGCGTTTTATGTTAAGATGTACTCAACCAACTACAGTTTTCTCTCACTAGTGGCCAACTTTCATGTTGCACAATATTCCAGGCATTGGTGATCATGTGTACAGAGCACAACTCACAAATCAAGGTCGTTGAGAGAAGTTGGATAGTTGACTCCTGAGAGTTTTTCTTGGGCTTCGGGCCTGCCCCACACTGAAGCACATGTGGCGTCGCCTTTGATATTAGGGCTCTGTTCACCCAACAGTAAATGGGTACCCGGTAGGATGAGAATGAGTGACTGTTAACCTTCTAGCGCAGAAACAACTGGGGTTTTATACTCCTCAGGGAGATGAGAATGAGTATCTGGCGCATACTGATCCATTGATCGGGGTAATAATGAAGTGCTTTGAGTATGCTCTAGGGTGTGGACTTATGCCATTAGTCACATCATCACGTACACATTATCATGCTTTCTACGAAGCTTCCAGAGAGCGCTAAATGGGTCTTGCTCAAAAGTTGTTGGCCTAGGTCCCCCGTCCACTTGTTCGGCGGGATATATCACGATGTTGGCCGCGATATATCACGATGATGACCGCGATATATCACGGTGTTGATAGCGATATATCACAATGCTAGCCGCGATATATAACGATGTTGGCCGCGATATATCACGATGCTGGCCGCGATATATCACGATGTTTGCAGCGATATATCACGATGTTGACCGCGATATATCACGATGTTGGTCGCGATATATCACGATGTTGGCATGCTCCTTCAGGTGAATAAGTGAATTGTCTTTGCATGTGTTTGTGGCATGTGTTAAAATTTTAGTAGACATTTCTTCAGATTATGGAAATGGTTTGGCGTTTGTTTTTATTTAGAATGCACAAGGTTATATCAATTACCGTAATCTGAGTTGATGGCACAGAGAAACAACTGCAGGATAGCGTCTGTGAGGATAGTCATTTCGCTTTTAGGACGACATTAGAAAGGGGTTCGTGATACATTTAAAGTACATACAAAATGTTTCGATGACGTTTAATAAAGATGTTGAATGTTTTCTGCTGACATGTGCAGAAAGGGTATTACATTGTAGCCTTTTTAGGTCACGTGTTAAGTTAGGTCTTCCAGACATTTAGTATGAATCGATGACTATCTTTAATGATTCCACAAACGGAAATGTCAGTATTATAAACAATGTAATTTCATTGGGCCTGTTGGTGATTCTGGGTTAGTAAAGATCCCCAGCAACCTATGCTGGTCGGGTTGATTACGTGTCATCGGCCCCCGGCGGCATGGGTCGTTGCTCACTATAGCAATCACTGGATTGTCGGGTCAAAATTATTCAGAGGCTGGAATATAGCGTGTAAGTGTGCGCATGTGTGCGCATGTGTGCGTGTGTGTGTTGTATGTGTGCGTGTGTGTATGTATGTGTGCGTGCGTCTGTGCGTGTTTGTATGTACAGTAAACTACGGTTATAACGAACCCGCTAATAACGAACTGACGGATATAACGAACTTACTTTTGGGTCCCGACTATTTACTGTTGTTATACTGTATATATGCTTATAACGAACTACGGTTATAACGAACTAAAATTAGTAGTCCCTTTGAGTTCGTTATAACCGTACTTTACTGTATGTGTGCGTGTGTGCGTCAGTTTGTATGTGTATCTGTGCGTCTGTGTGTGTGCGTGTGTGTATGTGTTTGTCGGTGTGTGCGTGCGCGCGCATGTGTGCGTGTATGTATGTATGCATGCGTGTGTGTATGTGTGCGGCTGTGAGTGTGCGTGCATGCGTGCGTGCGTGTGTGTGTGCGTGTGCGTGTTGTGATGTACAGCCTACTCATCCACTGGAACATACCCTGTGCTTTATGGTATGACTGCGGACGAATATCTGCAAATCAACATGCGGTGGGAAGTAAGGTACGTTCAGGCATGTGCACTGGGCACACGCGTCCTTTAAGTTTGTAACCCCGTACTCTGACTGCCACACGCACTGCATAGAAATTCAACCGACCCTGATTTAACGACTTCCTTTTACAACTGAGCGGCAGCCACAACAGCCCAACATACATTGTGTCGACTTGCATTCCGAAGACGGGCACTACCTGATTAATCTATTAATAAACCAAACAGACCCAAACAGGAATATGTTGCATATCAATGACCTTCACTTATGGCAGGTTCTATGTGAATAAACTGACACGTGTATCTCATATTGAGGCGGGGCCCACACGTCTAAAGCGCCGTAATTAGCTGTGCAGAGTTACTTCCCTTGGGTACGCCGGAAACCTATGTTCGTTGGTTCGATTCCCGGCTCGCCCCGATTATTTTTCAAACTTTATCAGCAGCATACCCGTGCTAGTGGGTGTTATCCAAGTTTGAGACCTGTATCACTTCGGGCTTTCCACTCACATCAATGGCTGACACGTATGCTATGTCTACAAAATGTCCACACCCTATAATTCACATGATACGCAGTGTTATTTGTGAACGAATCCTGATTTGAAGACAACAATCTGTATAATTAAATGTGCCTGTATTTGTTTAATTATCTTACATTAGGCCACATCAAACAGTTTTTGCTTCACCTCCTCGATCTTCTCTTAAGTATTTTAAAACTTTTTTTACCTGCTAAATTCGATTCCGGTTCCTTTCAATTTTATTGTTTGTTTGTTGTTTAACGTCGCACTCAGCAATATTCCAGCTATATGACGGCGGTCTGTAAAATAATCGAGTCTGGACCAGACAATCCAGTGATTGACATCATGAGCATCGATCCATGCAATAAGGATCGATGACATGTATCAACCAAGCCAGCGAGCCTGACCACCCGATCTCGTTAGTCGCCTTTTACGACCAGCATAGTCACCTTTTACGGCAAGTATAGTCGCCTCCTTTCAATTTTAAGTAACCCGTCATGACGAAGTGTAACGGCATTCGTGAGCTATTCACTAATACATGAGGGGCGGTCGGGTAGCCTAGTGGTTAAAGCGTTCGCTCGTCACGCCGAATACCAGGGTTCGATTCCCGACATGGGTACAATGTGTGAAGCCCATTTCTGGTGTCCCCCGCCGTAATATTGTTGGAATATTGCTAAAAGCGGCGTAAAACCAAACTCACTCACTCACTCACTAATACATGTACACGTAACAAAACACAACCCTCGACACCATTACGAAATCTACCTACCAATGTTTTAAGAAGTTTTTAGAAACAATAATATTTTTCAGTGGCCATAGAAGTTACAAGCATGTTTCAAAACATTTGCTTGAATTTGTAATATCGATCTGAACCTGTTCGGTTTTAAAAAGTGCTGAAACTAAATGATTAAAAAGAGGGGCCTAAGTTCTTTGTTTGTTGTTTAACGCCCACTCAGCAATATTGCAAACTCTTGTCTGAAACAGACCTTTCAGTGATTGATATCATGAGCATCGATGCGAGCATTAACTGCCCTATTCATCTCTAACGACCATCATAGGTTGCTGAGGAGCTATATCCTTAAATGGAATCCCCACGGGTCTACAAGCAGCGAGACCCGTGAAGATCCGGGGAAGGATAGGTCTTCAGCAACCAATGCTTGCCGTTAAAGGTGACTATGGTTGCCGTAAAAGGCGACTAAAGGGATCGGGTGGACAGACTCGCTGACTTGGTTGATGCATGTCATCGATCCCAATTCCGTGGATCGATGCTCATGATATTAATCACTGGATTGTCTGGTCCAGACTCGATTATTTACAGACCGCCGTCATATAGCTGGAATATTGCTGAGTGCGGCGTTAAACAACAAACAAACCAACCTACCAACAAGCAGCGAGTCCTGTGAAGATCCGTATGAGCAACCCATGCTTGTTGTAAGAGGCCACTAACGGGAACGGGCGGTCAAGCTCGCTGACTTGGTTGATGCTCATGATGTCAATCACTGGATTGTCTGGTCCAGCCTAGATTATTTCCAGAACGCCGTGGAATATTGTTGAGTGTAGCGTTAAACAATTAACATATAAAAAAACAAACCGGCAACGATCCAATCGGGCAAACTCGTATACTTTTTAACGAAAGCACGCTTTTTCTTTCTTTATTCATACATATTAACCTAAAATTAAGGCACATGTTTGTTGTTTTTTTTAACTCTGCAGTTATCAGAGAACGAAATGTTGTCCCGATGTCAGGAAAAGAAATCTTAAGCAGGAAAGAGGTCAAGAACATACAAACACAATTTGGCAGCAGACTCGTGAAGATCCGGGGAAGATTAGGTCTTCAGCAACCCATACTTGCGGTGAAAGGCGACTATGTTTGTCGTAAGAGGCGACTAACGGGATCGGGTGGTCAGGCTTGCTGACTCGGTTGATGCACTTCATCGTATCTCAGTTGCGTGGATAAATGTTCACTGGGTTGTCTGATCTAGGCTCGATTATTTACAGACCGCCGTCATATAGCTGGAATATTGCTGAGTGCGGCGTTAAACAACAAACAATCAATCAATCTGTGGCAGCCATCCCCCTAACTGTGTCCAGACGGTTTGACCGCTGGCCATTCTGTTTTCGACTGAAAGTGCATGCTGAATGTGTGGTCAAATTTGGGATTTTACGTGCGGCTCAGATGGATGATCTTGTGAGGGAGTAAGTGAGTTGGGCTGAACGCCGCTTTTAACAGTATTACAGTTATATCGCGGCGTGTCAGCTTAATGAGCAATGACATTACAATACCTCCCGCAAAGATACATTTAAAAGCGCATGCTTCTTTAATGGTTCTGGGGGCGGTGGGGTAGGTGGGATTGCACTACCAACATGTTGATAGCGGGTTAACAGTCCTTTTAAGTGTTGTAGATAATGGCCGTACCCCTTCTGTTGGGCGGAGACTCAAGCACTTCCCCCGCTGTCGTCTAGTCAACACCATCAAATCAATAATCTGGTTTCTGGCTACACGCTTGCAGTCGATGGTGTACGCTGTCCTGATACCTCTGCCGCTGAACAGACGCAGGCCACAGGGGGTCATCATCATCTGTCAACACCACCGACCTCTTCATCTCCAGGTGCTCACAACCTCCGAAACACAAGCTGTGACGACATCGGCATACACCATCTGTACATCTTCAGACAGCGACCAGTCAACACTCTCGCAGTGTCCTCAAAAGCCCACCTCTTGCTTCGACGCCCCATTTCGCTGTGCAGAGTTGCGTCCCTTAGGCACGCCAGAAACCTTTGATTGTGGGTTCGAATCCCGGTTCACCCCGATTATGATTCTAGGTCTGTCAGCACCATACCCGTGCTCGTAGGTTTCACCGAAGTGGTAAACGTCTTTGACCTGCATCACTTCGGGCTTTCATCCCACATTAAGCTGACACGCCGCGATATAACTGGAATACTGTTAAAGGCGGCGTTAACCCCAACTCACTCCCAGCCGAGGACCATCCTGTGTGATACGACCAGGCTGTGTGTTTTCTTTTCTGTTAAAGGGCAAGTTCACACGGAAATGAACCTAATTTTCTTGTACTTTTTCCACAATAAAAGTGTGAACCTAGAAGTGTCATAGACAAAAATATAAAAATATCACAATTAATCAACATATGTTTTGCATTAAAACGATTTATATTTTTCACATTTACCAAGTATTCTATTTCCATAACAAAAACACCATGGCTTATGCCCCTTGCAATATGACGTCATTGGTGCCAATTGATAAACATTATGACGTCATCATGCTTTGTTAGAGCCGCTTCACGTGGTGTAGGTACAGGTGTGTGATTCTAGCGTCTCAGATGCCAGCCAGCATAGTGTTATGCTGAGTCACCACTGCGCCGGAGTCTGTCGTAGGCCATGTTGTTTTACCGAAAACTTGTACTTGATATCTTTTGCGTTCAGAATAGACAGGGACCCAGTTGAATTGGCACCAATTACGTCATAATCTAAGGGAGATAACTCAGGCCTGTTTAGCTCGAAAAACGAAGGCCTCATAACGGCATATCATTTTCACACTATTGTGAGCTTCCTACTTTCACTGTGAAAAAAATGAGTGTATATTTTCAAACACAGATACTAACTAATTCTAAAATTGGGTTTTGTTTAGAAAAAGAAAGAATGTAATTTTTGCGTGTACACTTCCCCTTTAAGGCTTCAAACACATTGGACAGCGTTCGGTACAAACACCCTACCAATAAGGAATTGACTTTTCGAAACAAGAAACGAGCCAGTGGATTCGATTGGGACCAGCGACATGTGAACTTATTCTGATGGTGGTGCCGTACTTTGGCCATGTGCAGTGACATTTGACATGTATAAATCATTACTATTTAATTATATATGGTACTTAAATAATATATCGTGATGTTTATGCTTTGTGTTTATACGAAGTAACATAGGATCATTTCACTTATTCTTTAGCTGTTATATAGTAGTACGACAGGCCCTTCTAGCTGTGATATATAAGCACGACACGCCCTTCTAGCTGTTATATAGTAGTACGACAGGCCCTTCTAGCTGTGATATAAAAGTATGACAGGCCCTTCTAGCTGTGATATAGAAGTACGACAGGCCCTTCTAGCTGTGATATAAAAGTACGACAGGCCCTTCTAGCTGTGATATAGAAGTACGACAGGTCCTTTTAGCTGTTATATAGTAGTACGACAGGCCCTTCTAGCTGTGATATAGAGGTACGACAGGTCCTTCTAGATGTGATATAGAAGCACGACATGCCCTTCTAGATGTGATATAGAAGTATGACAGGCCCTTCTAGCTGTGATATTATAACAGACATGCCCTTCTAGCTGTGATATAGACAGACAGACAGACAGACAGACAGACAAATTATTCAATAAAAGGCCACTGGCCCAAAATACATACATATGCAGGAATACATAAAGCCTGCGCAAAATGACATATTTACAAACTGGGAAAATTTACATTATTTAATTTTTTTATTTATTTTTTTTACTTATTCGCAGTGGATTATTTACTATTTACCCTAAGTTGATGAGCTTTGGTAAGAAAAATAGATACTTTATATAAGGTATCATATGCATCTGAGGAAATAATAGAGAAAAAGTTATGCTGAAGGTTAGAGGTAATATATTTATCTAAAAGTGCATTACGAAGGGAGCTGTAGGATTCACAAATTAATAATACATGATATTCATTTTCAATAAAGTACTTATTTTTAGATAGACAGAGAGGGCAGAGTCTTTCTTCATATGGTGTGACATGGTATCTTCCAGTAGTTACTGTTATTGGAAAGTTACTGCATCTAAAGCGTGATAAAATCCTTTTTAAGTGAGATGGAAGTGGTGAATTTACGTAATATTCAACATTTAGTATAGCGATTTAAAATGTTTATAGGAATAAGAGTCAGATAAACTGTTCACATTTACACTCCAGGTTTGCTGCAAGTTGTCAAATAGTCTCTGTTTAAACATGGAAATAAAAATATTTTATCCCCAACTTCTTGTGCTATCCATTCCATGCATATCCAAATCCAAATCTAAATAGAATATTTTTAATGTGTGTGGCCCAGGTGGTGCGACCTGAATCATCCAGAACAGCTAGCATTTTGTAACACTGATATGGTAGTCTCTCCGGGCTCAGTTGTATCAGCCTGCACCAGTACTTCACAGCTCTTGTCATATATGTAAGCTGTAAAGGAGCTCTACCACACTCACTAAGCACCATCACATTACATGTATATCTTTGCACTTTAAGAACTGATTTGCACACCTTAACTTGAATATCCTCAATGATTTTGCTGTAATTAACACCCCAGATTTCAGAGCCATAGCACAGGATAGGAGTGACAATACTATCAATAATTTTGAATAAATCTTTGCATGGAATATCACCAAGTTTCTTCTGATATCTATTTATGGCAAACACAGCTTTGGAACTCTGAGCAGCTAAACATGTTTGAGCCTGGGTCCACACAAGTTTGGGGGTGAACATAATTCCTAAATATCTGTACAACATTTTTAAAACCTTGTGATATAAAAACACCTTCTCCTCCGCAGTCTTCAAGTTGAATTAAAAGCTTGTTTATGAATATTATAAATAGTTGTGGACTCAAAATACAGCCCTGCCGGGTGCCAATATTACATTCAAAATAATCAGTTAGTCCAGCTGAAGCCCTTACACAAGCACACAGACTTGAATACATTGATGAAATTATATTGAACAGTTTACCCTTGATTCCAACATCATGTAGGCTTTTCAGTAGATTATCATGTCTTATAGTGTCAAATGCCTTTGAAAAGTCAACAAAGAGGCAGTAAAATCTCCCCTTTCTTCTCCCTGCATATGTTTTAGTCATTGCCTGCAGACTAAAAAAATGTCAATAGTTGAATAATTGGACCTTAATCCTGCTTGTAGTTCATAAATTATGTTATTTTTCTCACAAAAATTCTTAAGTCTCCACTTTATGATAGAGGTAAATATTTTACACAGGTTATCAATCAAGGATAGTCCCCTGTACTTGTTTACATCATGCTTGTCTCCAGACTTAAAAAGAGGGCAAATGATACTTCTATTCCAAGCATTTGGAAACACACCATTGTCAAATATTTAATTAAAGAGAGCAGTCAATGTAGGTAAAATTATATTTTTTGTATTCTTGAAATATTCAGAGACAAAACCATCAGGTCCTGGTGATTTATTATTTGCAAGCTTTTGGATATGTTGTTCAACTTCTTGATTTGTTATAGGTTGATTTAATTCTTCATGTGCCGGGGTATCATCAGTTACATAATTATCTGTGTCCATTGGTGGAGGTAAGATGGGTTTATTTTCTGAGTGGAGGAGGGAAGAAAAGTGCTTCATCCATTCATCAGTTCTTATTCCAACTAGCAATTGTGATTGTCTCCCTTGCTTTAACAATTTCCAGAATAATTTAGGATTAGCTCTTGATTCAATTAGTTTTTGTTGCTGTTGACTTTGATAAGATTGTCTTTTAAGTGCAAAAGTTTTCTTGTATTTAGATCTCAACTCCCTGAACACACTAATATCTAATCAATAGTCTCTATGTCCTCTCAGGGCACGGTATTTTTCATTCTTTAAGTTTTCAAGTTCACTGTCCCAGCAAGGTGGTTGACTGATCTGTCTAGATTTATTATGGGTTGAAGAAAAACAGTAAAGTCTCTTTTTTATATATGCTGCTTCTTGTAGACATTCACAAGTCGACAGAGTGCAGTATTAACATCTGTTGAAATTATCTGTTCAATTTCATCTTTGAGGAGGTCATACAAGTCTTTAAACTTGGATTTAAAGACATCTTTATTATCTTCCTTCCATGGGTATTTGTACCAGGGATTAACTTCAAGTTCACTAAGCAGAGAATCATCATTGTTCTTGTTGACTTGTACATTACTGCAATCATTATGAGCAAAATTAAACCTGAAAAACACTGGGAAGTGATTTGACTCATCTCGCTCACCTACTCCAAAGTCAGATATACATGGAATGAGGCTAGGGGAAGCTATCATATAGTCAACAGTACTGGCACCATTGTGTGTAATGCATGTATATTCACCTTGCTTGTCTCTGTGACATCTTCCATTCAATATATGTATACTGAATAATTTGCACAATTCAACAAGTCTTTTACCAAAATTGTTGCAGTTATCAGAATCTTTATTGTTCCTTGGTACTTCAAAGCTGTCAGTTGGGTAATCATCAATTTCCTTTTGGATAAAATCAATGTTATCTTCAGGTATGTAATCAAGGAAGGTTTTGGTCCTAGCATTCAAATCACCAGCAAGAAAGAGTTCCTTTTCTGGGTGATCATGTACAATCTCTGTCAAATAGTCCTCCAATACAGACATACCATCTCTATCTTTATCCTCATAGATAGGCGAGTTCTCAGGTGATAGATATGTCAGAATCAAGATTGTATCATTGTCAATACCTAATCTTGATGTGTTAAATAAGAAAACTACTGTATTTTTAAAATGTTCATATATCCTTGTTAAATATCCATCAATGACCCACGATTCTTTAATAAAAATTGTCACACCACCACTGTATCTACCAAACGTCTTAGTTTTTACCCGAACACTGTTATATGATCGAAAACCGGAGAGGAATGTTCTAAAGTCATTTACACTACGAGCAAAAGATTCATATATGGCAATTACCGTATTCGACCTAATAAGCGCCCAGGGCACTGTCAAAATTATAAATAGGTGGCTCTTATTAGAATATCATTTTGGTGGAAAAAACAGAATTGAAAGATCAATTTCGTTGTTCATGCTGACAGCCTGAAATGTTTATATACGACAGATATATATTTTCTGAATTTAATTGCCCATAATTAAGGGTGCATATAACACACGAGTGCGTATTATACACGAATAAATAAGTCCTGTGTACATTGATCAGTCGGAAGGGGTGCTAACTGGGATTGTTCACTAGCCAATATGTTAGCAGTTATCGCCGTGGGCGCTTATTAGAGCGGGGCGCTTATTACGTCGAATCAGGTCCTGGTGATTTATTATTTGCAAGCTTTTGGATATGTTGTTCAACTTCTTGATTTGTTATAGGTTGATTTAATTCTTCATGTGCTGGGGTATCATCAGTTACATCAGTCATTTACACTACGAGCAAAAGATTCATACATGGCAATTAAGTCAAATGCAGCACTAAAGTGTTTTACCTGAGATGTGGGGTTATCATATTTATGTAATCCTTCAATGTTCCAGGACAAAATATCAAACGGTAGGCCATGGCCACATTTTCATTTGTTTGTGTTTTGAGACATCGGCATGTTGAGAGTTGCCTCCCTTTCAGTAGGCGTTTCCCTTCTTCCGGGTCCAAACAAATCCGCGCATGTGCGATTGCTTCTTGGCAATCTTGTGTCATATTGTTAATCATGGGTGATGTTCTTTATTGATTTCGCGTTTCTGTCATAGATGAACACCAAACCTTGGACTATCAACTTGTTGAGTCGCATTTTAGGTTGTTTTCCAGCTTCTTGAGCTTGGGCGAACCAGGGTGAGAGGGCTCGTCGATCCTCGCGCACTGACTGTGGAAAATCCTCCGTTACTCGTGTCCTAGATCCCCGCTCCAGGGATATCAAGCCCTTATCCTTGGTTAGGAGAAATTTGGCAATAATAGGAGAATCTGCTTTCCGTAGATTCAGTTTATGGGCCATATGATTACAATCTCCTCGCTGTTATCAATGTTCAATTTCTCACTTAGGAATGATCGAATTTTCTTCTCCGACTCGTCCCACGTTTCACCTTTTGATCCCTGGATTCCATGAAAAACTAGATTATTACGGCGGTCTCTACACTCCATATCTTCCATCTTCTCTTTGAGGTGATTCACTGAAGTCCGGAGTAGTTCATTTTCCTCGCCGAGGTCGTGTAGTTGACGATTGACCTCGCTCATTTGGGTGCAGGCTAAAACGGCACCTCAGCAAAACGTCACCGATTTCTCTGGCGAAAACGGCACCGCATTTGGCGAAAACGGCTACTATGTGTCGGGCGAAAACGGAACCTCTATGTTTAATTACGATAACAACGATTTTTGTAGTAATATATAGGGTTTATTTACATGGTATTTGATGTATTGAGTACATCTGAAGCCGTAATGTGAATTTCCGATAGGTTTGGTACTCTCATTTCTTCAGCATCTTCTGACTGGAAACTGACATCAAAGTTACCGATCACCTCTTCAATGACGGGAGCTACGCATTTCACACAGCGGAAAGGGAAGTCAGTACGGCAAATTTCTCTATAACGGGCCATAGAAAGTCCGGTTCCACTGGTCACAGTTATCACATGATACAGCATGTTGATTTTTTTTCTGTCATTCTTCTCGCATGCAACACATCGAAAGGCCATTGTGAATAATTGTGATCTGACAGCACCATGTTAGGCCTCTTAAATACAGTTTCAGCTTAAATTGAGTAAAGGTACTTAAAACTTCAAAGCGTATAGTGAATAAAAGTTGGTGAGTAAATTGGAGTAGGGGGCTAATTTCATATTTGTTTTATTTCACAATTATTTGTGTTTGTAAGAGACGATGTGAGTTTAATTTCTATTATCTTTCGTCAAAGCATCTTATGTTTTCACCATAAGTTGAGTTGCGTATAAGCTAAGTTGGATTATAGTTGGAGCAGAGGCTAATTTCTAATGTAAACTTGATTTAACATCTCACAATTGTTGGCCTGTGCAAGTTACAATGTAAGTTTAATATCATTCATTTGACCAAGGTAAAAAAAAAAATAAGGTGCCGTTTTCGCTCGAGTCGAGGTGCACGACAGACCCTTCTAGCTGTGATTTAGAAGTACGACAGGCCCTTCTAGCTGTGATTTAGAAGTACGACAGGCCCTTCTAGCTGTGATATAGAAACACGACGGGCCCTTCTAGCTGCGATATAGAAACACGACAGGCCCTTCTAGCTGTGACATAGAAGTACGACAGACCCTCCTAGCTGTGATATTGCAGTACGACAGGCCCTTCTAGCTGTGATAGGGATAAACGAGTGACCCTTCTAGTTGTGATAGAGAAACACGACAGGCCCTTCTTGCTTTAATAGAGAAACAAGACAGACCCTTCTGGCTGTGATATAGAAGCACGACATACCCTTCTAGCTGTGAAACAGAAACACGACAGGCCCTTCTAGCTGTGATTTAGGAACACGACAGGCCCTTCTAGCTATGATATAGAAACACGACAGACCCTTCTAGGTGTGTTATAGAAGAACGACAGGTCCTTCTAGCTGTTATATTGTAGTGCGACATGCCCTTCTTGCTGTGATATAGAAATACGACAGGCTCTTCTAGGTGTGATATAGAAGCACGACAGGCCCTTCTAGGTGTGTTATAGAAGAACGACAGGTCCTTCTAGCTGTTATATTGTAGTACGACAGGCCCTTCTAGGTGTAATACAGAAGCACGACAGACCCTTCTAGCTGTGAGATAGAAACACGACAGACCCTTCTAGCTGTGATATAAAGGCACGACATGCCTTTATAGCTGTGATATAGAAGCACGACAGGCCCTTCTAGCTGTGATATTGCAGTACGACAGGCCCTTCTAGCTGTGATAGGGATCAACGAGTGAGCCTTCTAGTTGTGATATAGAAACACGACAGGCCTTTTTAGCTGTGATATAAAAACAAGACAGGCCCTTTTAGCTGTGATATAGAAGCACGACAGACCCTTCTTGATATGATATAGAAACACGACATGCCATTCTTGCTGTGGTATAGAAACACGACAGGCCCTTCTAGCTGTGAGATAGAAACACGACAGACCCTTCTAGCTGTGATAGGGAAACACGACAGAACCTTCTTGCTTTAATAGAGAAACACGACAGACCCTTTTAGCTGTGATATAAAAAACAAGACAGGCCCTTTTAGCTGTTATATAGAAACACGACAGGCCCTTCTAGGTGTGATATAGAAGAACGGCAGGTCCGTATAGCTGTGATATTGTAGTACGACATGCCCTTCTAGCTGTTATATAGTAGTACGACAGGCCCTTCTAGCTGTGATTTAGAAACACGACGGGCCCTTCTAGCTGTGAAACAGAAACACGACAGGCCCTTCTAGCTGTGATATAGAAGTACGACAGACCCTTCTAGCTGTGATATAGAAGCACGACAGGCCCTTCTAGCTGTGATATTGCAGTACGACAGGCCCTTCTAGTTGTGATAGAGAAACACGACAGGCCCTTTTAGCTGTTATATAGTAGTACGACAGGCCCTTCTAGCTGTGATATAGAAACACGACCGACCCTTCCAGCTCTGATATAGAAAC
Source organism: Haliotis rufescens (assembly GCF_023055435.1). Taxonomy (NCBI): domain Eukaryota; kingdom Metazoa; phylum Mollusca; class Gastropoda; order Lepetellida; family Haliotidae; genus Haliotis; species Haliotis rufescens. Next base: position 42,089,923 of record NW_025964372.1, on the reverse strand, counting down.
ACGACAGGCCCTTCTAGCTGTGATATAAAGGCACGACATGCCTTTATAGCTGTGATATAGAAGCACGACAGGCCCTTCTAGCTGTGATATTGCAGTACGACAGGCCCTTCTAGTTGTGATAGAGAAACACGACAGGCCCTTTTAGCTGTGATATAGAAGCACGACAGACCCTTCTTGATATGATATAGAAACCCGACATGCCATTCTTGCTGTGTAATAGAAACACGACAGGCCCTTTAAGCTGTGATATAGAAGCACGACAGACCTATCTTGATATGATATAGAAACCCGACATGCCCTTCTTGCTGTGATATAGAAACACGACAGGCTCTTCTAGGTGTGATATAGAAACACGACAGACCCTTCTAGTTGTGATAGAGAAACACGACAGGCCCTTTTAGCTGTGATATAGAAGCACGACAGACCCTTCTTGATATGATATAGAAACCCGACATGCCATTCTGGCTGTGTAATAGAAACACGACAGGCCCTTTAAGCTGTGATATAGAAGCACGACAGACCCTTCTTGATATGATATAGAAACCCGACATGCCCTTCTTGCTGTGATATAGAAACACGACAGGCTCTTCTAGGTGTGATATAGAAACACGACAGACCCTTCTAGTTGTGAGATAGAAACACGACAGGCCTTTTTAGCTGTGATATAAAAACAAGACAGGCCCTTTTAGCTGTGATTTAGAAGCACGACATGCCCTTCTTGCTGTGATATAGAAACACGACAGGCCTTTTTAGCTGTGATATAAAAACAAGACAGGCCCTTTTAGCTGTGATATAGAAGCACGACAGACCCTTCTTGATATGATAGAGAAACACGACAGGCCATTCTAGCTGTGACATAGAAGTACGACAGGCCCTTCTAGATGTGATAGGGATAAACTAGTGAGCCTTCTAGTTGTGATAGAGAAACACGACAGGCCTTTTTAGCCGTGATATGAAAATAAGAGAGGCCCTTTTAGCTGTGATATAGAAGCACGACAGACCTTCTTGATATGATATAGAAACACGACAGGCCATTTTAGCTGTGACATAGAAGTACGACAGGCCCTTCTAGCTGTGATATAGAAACGCGACAGACCCTTCTAGCTGTGATAGGGAAACACGATAGACCCTTCTTGCTTTAATAGAGAAACACGACAGGTCCTTCTAGCTGTGACACAGAAGTACGACAGGCCCTTTTAGCTGTTATATAGTAGTACGACAGGCCCTTTTAGCTGTTATATAGTAGTACGACAGGCCCTTCTAGCTGTGATATAGAAACACGACAGGCCCTTCTAGCTGTTATATAGTAGTACGACAGGCCCTTCTAGCTGTTATATAGAAATACGATCGATCCTTCTAACTGTGATATAGAAACACGACATGCCCTTCTAGCTGTGGTATATAAGTACGACATACCCTTTTTGCTGTGATATAAAAAAAGACAGGCCTTCAAGCTGTGATATAGAAACACGACAGACGCTTCTAGCTGTGATATAAAAACACGACAGGCCCTTCTAACTGTGATATAAAAACACGACAGGCCCTTCTAGCTGTTATATAGTAGTACGACAGGCCCTTCTAAATGTGATATATAAGCTGGACACGCCCTTCCAGCTGTGATATAAAAACAAGACAGGTCCTTCTAGATGTGATATAAAAAGAAGACAGGCCCTTCTAGCTGTGATATAGAAGCACGACAGGCCCTTCTAGCTGTGATATAGAAGCACGAAAGGCCCTTCTAGCTGTGACATATAAGCACGACATGCCCTTCCAGCTGTGATATAAAAACAAGACAGGCCTTCAAGCTGTGATATAGAAACACGACAGGCCCTTCTAGCTGTGATATAGAAGTACGATCGACCCTTTTAACTGTGATATGTAAGCACGACACGCCCTTCCAGTTGTGATAGAGAAACAAGACAGGCCCTTCTAGATGTGATATAAAAACACGACAGGCCCTTCTAGCTGTGATATAGAAACACGTCAGACCCTTCAAGCTGTGATATAAAAACACGACAGGCCCTTCTAACTGTGATATAGAAACACAACAAGCACTTCTAGCTGTGATATAGAAACGCGACAGGCCCTTCTAGCTGTTATAAAGAAAATCGACAGACCCTTCTAGCTGTGATAGAAAAACGACATGCTCTTCTTTCTAGCTGAATTATTGCAAACGATTTTGACTCTCAATGTGTAACCGGAGGTGTTCATAAATAACATGGGTTGTTGTATGTGAAGAGGATTGATTGACGGTCAGAACAATCGCCCTGTAGGTGAAACTGGGGCGCGAACTGAGTTCACCAAAGATGGACTGACAAGACAGCATGGTCAAGGCGGAGTGGCTGGTGTGCTGGTTAAAAGCTGGGTGTTAGCATTTTAAACCAGGCCTATCAGGCGTAAGCTGAATTGAACAGAGGACCGACCCAATCTACCTACCCTTCCCCACAGCCAGCAGAAGATAAATAAAAGAGAATTCCACGCTGAGATTTAGTCATTATTCTGCTGCAGCGCTGTAGAAAACAGCAGCTATACAGGTTCATTTAATTTAATGCAACACAATAAAAGGTCAAAGATCATTTCATTACACAACATAATATGTATACACATATATAACACTGCCACAAATATACCAAACAACCAATGGTGGTATTAATGATTGAAACACCGTACAACCTACACTCTAAAATTCAAAAAGATAAAATGCACATAATTTCTGTTGTCCAGGTAACAATATGATTTTAATTTTTAAACCCGAGGCAAAAGTTATTATTCTTCCAGTGATCTTCATGACCATGATTATTACTTCATCATCATTAAAAGTAAAACACGACGTAACAGGCGTTGAAATCAAATTGTAGCCCAGATGCAATTATTGCCCAAAGCGTACGTAAAATATACAAAGGATTTCAATTACCTCCTACACTGAACATGGGCGGGTCCAGCATTATAAAAGGTGTGTGTGTGCGTGTGTGTGTGTGTGTGTGTGTGTGTGTGTGTGTGTGTGTGTGTGTGTGTGTGTGTGTGTGTGTGTGTCCTAAATATCAAATTTTTTTCCCCCGTCAGTTTAACTGCCTAGAACATGCTACAGTTGATTTTCAAAAAGCGGGTTGGGGGAGACGAGGGTCGGACCCCCTGTAGATGGGGGGAAGGATAGCTCGTATCAAATATACAGTCCCATGTCAGGGTATAGCCCTCATCAAATATACAGTCCAATGTCAGGGTATAGCCCTCACCACCAAATAAACAACAATTTTTTTAGCCCTCATCAAATATACAGTCCCATGTCAGGGTATAGCTCTCATCAAACATTTAGCCCCATGTCATGGTATAGCTCTCACCACCAAATAAACAAAACCAATGTCATGGTATAGCTCTCACCAAACATATAGCCCCATGTCATGGTATAGCTCTCACCAAACATATAGCCCCATGTCATGGTATAGCCCCATGTCATGGTATAGCTCTCACCAACAAATAAACAACAAATTTTTTAGCCCTCATCAAATATACAGTCCCATGTCAGGGTATAGCTCTCATCAAACATTTAGCCCCATGTCATGGTATAGCTCTCACCACCAAATAAACAAAACCAATGTCATGTTATAGCTCTCACCAAACATATAGCCCCATGTCAGGGTATAGCTCTCACCAAACATATAGCCCCATGTCAGGGTATAGCTCTCACCAAACATATAGCCCCATGTCAGGGTATAGCTCTCACCAAACATATAGCCCCATGTCAGGGTATAGCTCTCACCAAGCATATAGCCCCATGTCAGGGTATAGCTCTCACCAAATATATAGCCCCATGTCAGGGTATAGCTCTCACCAAATAAACAAACCAATGTCATGGTACAGCACTCATCAAATATACAGTCCCATAACATGGTATAGCGCTCATCACATATGCAGTCCAATGTCATGGTAAAGAAATCATCAAATATACAACCACATGTTATGATATAGCTCTTATTAAATAAACAGTCCAATGTCATGGTATAGCTCTCATCAAATATACAGCCCCAAGTTATGATATAGCTCTTATTAAATAAACATCCCCATGTTATGGTATAGCTCTCGTCAAATATGCAGTCTAATGTGATGGTTTAGCTCTCATCAAATTGAAATAGATGTTTTCTAAATATGTTTATCTCGATTGTGACATGGTAGTGTTCACCTGTGTTGATCATATGACATTATATACTCGCCATTAAAGAAATACATGGAAGCGTGTTATTAAGCCTAAATTACTTAAACTACCCTTAACCCGGAATGATCGGATTATTGAACTTTTAATAGTTATCAGTAGATCGAAACAAACTAGTAAGTATGTTCCCGCGACAATGAATTTACATCGTCAAAACAATATATCGAGATTTACAGAGATCGAGTTAAATAGGTTTAACCGTCAGTTTGTTTCTTTGAAGTATAGAAACTTACTTCAACTTGTTCGTACCACGAGCAACCCACTCAGTGATCACACAACAAACCGGTCAACGTAACTTGAGGAGTTTCGTGAGTTATCTCCCCTCCATTATCTTCCAAATATATTCCAGGTACATGTACTTGCTGTTTTTGAATGGTAACTGTAACGTCACTCTTCCGAATCCCTGATCTTCAAACCAACATCAGCTTATCATATTGATTAACAGAAACATTCAGGCGATATCAAAGGGTTGGATGATCAATGGAATAAATACACACTGGAATTCCCTTTAGAAAATCCCCAAAATAGCACTGTAATGTAAACCTCGTTTAGGGATAGAGCAGCGCTTGGTATTAGCACTTGGTGGTTACAATTGAAGACAATGTAGCACTTGTATACGCGTATCTATGCGCTATGAATGGATGGTGTGTGCAAAAAGGTGGAATCTGGCGGAAAGACGTAATTTGACTTGAAAAAAAAAGGGTTTTATTTATTTTAGACAGTTTGCAAAAGACGCAGGAGTTATTTTTCTTTGATTTATCAGTGTCACTCAGACTCGATTGTTTGTTTGTTTGTTTGTTTGTTTGTTTGTTGTTTAACGCCGCTCGCAGCAATATTCCAGCTATATGACGGCGGTCTGTAAAGCGAGTCTGGACCAGACAATCAAGTTATTGACATCACGAGCAGCGATCCACGCAGTTGGGATACGATGACATACATCAACCAATTCATCGATCCTGACCACCCGATCCCGTTAGTCGCCTCTTACTACAAGCAGTGGTTGAGCAGACGCATGTTGATTTTTTTTAACCAAACGCCAAAAGACACTTTTATTACAGACATTTAATCATTCAGGAAGTAACAGAACGTTTACGTGCCACCGGCATGCTGCAGGTGCGGACACTCCAGGGTAATCTTGCCCAAACACTGCACATTTCTCACTCTGTCATCAGCAGATTGTTGGGCAGATACAAACAATCATAGCGTCGATGACCGTCGCCGCTCTGGACGCCCTAGGGCAACAACTCCATAGTCAGAACGATTGCATTAAGAAATCGGTTGCAAATTGCCACTGAGATAAATTGAGAATCTCATCCGAGTATCTTTTGATATCAAATATATCAACACGAGTTGATAAAAGTGGAAAAATTCCGAGGCTTGCCGAGGATTTTTGCCACTTTTATCAACGAGTGTTGATATATTTGATATCAAAAGACACTCGGGTGAGATTCTATTTATCATCCAACATCGTTCTTTCAACTTTTTCAATTTGTAGACAGTAATTAGCAGTGTCTTCAGTGTAAAACGTACTGCAACAAGCTTCAGTAGCAGAGCCATTAGTGATCTCATTTGATTTTGACGTCATGGTAACCAGTGACGTCACTATGGTCTGCAAAGCATTGTGATGTTATTCATTGAAGCGATAATCGACGTGGGGCTGATGTCAAGTTTTTTTTGTCGAATCGAAATTCAGTCTGGACTTCCATACAGGAATCGAGTTTGGAGACGTCGTAATGAGCGTTTTGTGGACGTTAACGTCGTTTTAGGGGTGGGTCCATAATGGTATGGGGTGGTATCACAATGACTGGCGTCCCGTGAAGATTCCGGGTTAGATTTGGTCTTCAGCAATCCATGCTTGTCGCAAAAGGGGACTAATAGACAATCCAGTGATAGATATTATTAGCATCGATCCACGCATTTGGTTACCCGATTCATCTCTTATGATTATCATTGGTTGTTTGGGAGCTATAGGAATCCTCACGGGTCTACAAGCAGCGATTCCTGTGAAGACCAGGAGAAGAATTAGGCTTAAGCAACCCATGATTGTCGTCAGAGGCGACTAACGGGATCGGGTGGCTGATGCATGTCATCGTATTCCAATTGCGTCCAATTCCGATTCTCATTATGTCAATCACTGGATTGTCTGGTCCAGCCTCGATTATTTACAGACCGCCGTCACATAGCCGGAATGTACGGCGCCACGATGAAGATGAAGCCGTACGCGTTGGTTGTTAGAATGATCTGATGCCCTACAAGCATTTGTTTTAAATTGTGTCATGTCCACCCGGTTATGTGCGGTTATGAGTGCGGCGTTAAACAATAAGCAAACCAGAAAACCAACAAACACAATGACTGGCCGAACTTCGTTCGATATTGTCCTTGGCAGAGTCACAGGTCAGAACTTCAACATCATTGCACCACTCGTGGTGCCATTAGCACAACGTGATGGGCAACGTTTCATGTTTCAAGACGACAATGCACGTGTTCATCGTGCCAGGATTGTGCTCCAAGTCTTCCAATAGCAAAACAACCATGTGAGAGCCTGGCGCCGAAACACACCAACATGGCAGTTGCTTGGCTATAAAAACGTTGGGTTTTCATTTCCATGCAATCACAATCTTAAAGCAAATAAGGGGCGGTCGGGTAGCCAAGTGGTTAAAGCGTTCGCTCGTCACGCCGAAGACCCGGGTTCGATTCCCGACATGGGTACAATGTGTGAAGCCCATTTCTGGTGTCCCTCGCCGTGATATTGCTGGAATAATGCTAAAAGCGGCGTAAAACCATACTCACTCACTCACTCACTTAAAGCAAATAAACAGCGAAAACATGCCACGTCTGACGGAATAAACACAACAACGCCATCGGCTGACTGCAAACAGGATTGGTTGGTTTGTTTGTTGTTTAACGCCGCACTCAGCAATATTCCAGCTATATGACGGCGGTCTGTAAATAATCGAGTCTGGACCAGACAATCCAGTGATAATATCATGAGCATCCATCCACGCAATTGGGATCGATGACATGCATCAACCAAGTCAGCGAGCCTGACCACTCGATCCCTTTAGTCGCCTTTTACGACAAGCATAGTCACCTTTTGCGGAAAGCATGGGTTGCTGAAGACCTATTCTACACCGGAATCTTCACAGCAAACAGGAGAATCATATTCAGCTTTATCTAGGTGTTTCCACGTTGCACCGATCACCATTGCAAGACTTCGAACCGTTATCAGACACACGTGACAGCACGTTGACTTCCTAGATCCGATCGACCAGATATCACCACAAGAGTGAGTGAGTTTGGTTTTACGCCGCTTTTAGCAATATTCCAGCAATATCACGGCGGGGGACACCAGAAATGGGCTTCACACATTGTACCCATGTCGGGAATCGACCCCGGGTCTTCGGCGTGAAGAGCGAACGCTTTAACCACTAGGCTACCCGACCGCCCCATCACCACAAGAGCACAGGACACGTCACTTACGTGAATGAACCACCACGGCCACCTCCACAACGAGAGGTAATGCTACGATTGCGTATGATATCAGCCCAGACATAGAGGAACCGTTAACGCGCTGAAGGTGTTCATTGGACATGCACCGTCGGTTGCGACGTCAATGAGTTCAAGGTCACAGAGTATAAAACCTAAAGAGGGACGCATACAACTACATGATACTGCTACAATGAATTATTCGTACCGACATGTTTTAATCTGCCATTGTAAAAGAATAAATTGAAAATTTATAGAAAACAGCTGTTCGATTAAGTTGAGGTTAACTTTACAGTGTCACGTGACTTTCATTGACTCGGAAAAAGCGTGCGGCTTTTTGCCTCGAGGCGGGATATAAGGGATTTATGTCTTGTAAACCAACCCATGGACCCCGTTAAGCGTGTAACCTTGTACTAATGTTTCACACACATTGTAGTGTTTGGTTTGCGTCATAAAAGCTTTATGACAAGACTTGTGATAAGTATGATTTCAAAGGCGTGTAAGAGGGAAGTAACCTCAAATCAAAACCCTTATACTTCCTTGTCTCCCCACTCACGAAGTATCAACAACACACTCTGCTGTTCAAGTGGAACACTCCTTAGAATAAAGGAGATTTAGCACATAGCGTCAGATTATCTTCACAACAGAGAAATCAAGAAAACTCCAATCCCAAATTTGCTTTAGCGAAACCGCAGTACTGCACCTGTGCACGCCTACGTTTTCAACCTTTTGCCTGACATCTTGAAGTTTTCTATTACTCATAATTCATTTGGAGTAAAGTTCTTTGGTGTAAATGTGTTCAAGCTGTTTGTTCACAGCCACATTGCTATGTTTGAGAGCGATGTGTCACCGAGATGTGTTAGTGATATATTTTTTGAGGTGTTTGAGTTCGATGCTTGAGTGCGATGTTTGAGTGAGTCGTTTGAGTGAGCCGTTTGAGTGAGATGTTTTGGTGAGAAGTTTGAGTGATATGTTATAGCGCTATGTTCCAGTTATATGTTTGAGTGAGATGTAAGATGTTTGAGTGAGATGTTTGTGAGCTATTTTAGTGAGATGTTATAGTGTTATGTCCCAGTGAGATGTTTGAGTGCGATGTTTGTTAGATGTTTGAGTGAGACGTTTGACTGGAATGTTTGAGTGAGCCGTTTGAGTGAGATGTTTGAGTGATATGTTTGAATGAGATGTTTGAGTGAGATGTTCGAGTGAGAAGTTGGAGTGAGATATTATAGTGCTATGTTCCAGTTAGATGTTTGAGTGAGATGCTTCTCTGCGATGTTTTAGTGAGTTGTTTGAGTGAGATGTTTTGGTCAGAAGTTTGAGTGAGATGTTACAGTGCTATGTTCCAGTTAGATGTTTGAGTGAGGCGTTTCTGTGCGATGTTTGAGTGAGATGTTTCCATGCGATGTTTTAGTGATATGTTTCAGTGCGATGTTATAATAAGATGTTTGAGTGAGATGTTTGTGATATGTTTCAGTGCTATGTTTCAGAGCGATGTTTCATTTAGATGTTTCAGCGGGATCATCTATCATTCAGTCAGATCATGCATGAGATCGTAAAGTGTGCTGCGGGTTATATAGGTTCGAGGAGATCGTGGAGATTAGAGGAGATCATGCGGGTTGAAGGAGATCATGCAGATTCGGGAGATCATGCAGGTTGAAGGGAGATCATGCAGGTTGAAGGGAGATCATGCGGGTTGAAGGGAGATCATGTAGGCTGAAGAGAGATCATTCAGGTTGAAAGGAGATCATGCAGGTTGAAGGGAGACCATGCAGGTTGAAGGGAGATCATGCAGGTTGAAGGGAGACCATGCAGGTTGAAGGGAGATCATGCAGGTTGAAGGGAGATCATGCGGGTTGAAGGGAGATCATGCAGGTTGAAGAGAGATCATGCAGGTTGAAGGGAGATCATGCGGGTTGAAGGGAGATCATGCGGGTTGAAGGGAGATCATGCAGGCTGAAGGGAGATCATTCAGGTTGAAGAGAGATCATGCAGGTTGAAGAGAGATCATGCGGGTTGAAGGAGATCATGCAGATTCGGGAGATCATGCAAATTGAAGGGAGATCATGCAGGTTGAAGAGAGATCATGCAGGTTGAAGAGAGATCATGCAGGTTGAAGGGTGATCATGCAGGTTGAAGAGAGATCATGCAGGTTGAAGAGAGATCATGTAGGTTGAAGGGAGATCATGCAGGTTCAAGGGAGATCATGCAGGTTGAAGAGAGATCATGCAGGTTGAAGGGAGATCATGCGGGTTGAAGGGAGATCATGCGGGTTGAAGGGAGATCATGTAGGCTGAAGGGAGATCATTCAGGTTGAAAGGAGATCATGCAGGTTGAAGGGAGACCATGCAGTTTGAAAGGAGATCATGCAGGTTGAAGGGAGATCATGCAAGTTGAAGGGAGATCATGCAGGTTGAAGAGAGATCATGCAGGTTGAAGAGAGATCATGCAGGTTGAAGAGAGATCATGCAGGTTAGGGAGATCATGCAGGTTGAAGGGTGATCATGCAGGTTGAAGGGAGATCATGCAGATTCGGGAGATCATGCAGGTTCAAGGGTGATCATGCAGGTTGAAGGGTGATCATGCAGGTTGAAGAGAGATCATGCAGGTTGAAGAGAGATCATGCAGGTTGAAGAGAGATCATGCAGGTTTAAGGGAGATCATGCAGGTTGAAGGGAGATCATGCAGGTTGAAGGGAGATCATGCAGGTTGAAGGAAGATCATGCAGGTTGAAGGGAGATCATGCAGGTTGAAGGGAGATCATGCAGGTTGAAGGGAGATCATGCAGGTTGAAAGGAGATCATGCAGTTTGAAGGGAGATCATGCAGGTTGAAGAGAGATCATGCAGGTTGAAGGGAGATCATGCAGGTTGAAGAGAGATCATGCAGGTTGAAGGGAGATCATGCAGGTTGAAGAGAGATCATGCAGGTTGAAGAGAGATCATGCAGGTTAGGGAGATCATGCAGGTTGAAGGGTGATCATGCAGGTTGAAGGGAGATCATGCAGGTTGAAGGAAGATCATGCAGGTTGAAGGGAGATCATGCAGGTTGAAGGAAGATCATGCAGGTTGAAGGGAGATCATGCAGGTTGAAGAGAGATCATGCAGGTTGAAGAGAGATCATGCAGGTTGAAGGGTGATCATGCAGGTTGAAGAGAGATCATGCAGGTTGAAGAGAGATCATGCAGGTTGAAGGGAGATCATGCAGGTTCAAGGGAGATCATGCAGGTTGAAGAGAGATCATGCAGGTTGAAGGGAGATCATGCAGGTTGAAGGGAGATCATGCAGGTTCAAGGGAGATCATGCAGGTTGAAGAGAGATCATGCAGGTTGAAGAGAGATCATGCAGGTTAGGGAGATCATGCAGGTTGAAGGGTGATCATGCAGGTTGAAGGGAGATCATGCAGGTTGAAGGGAGATCATGCAGGTTGAAGGGAGATCATGCAGGTTGAAGGGAGATCATGCAGGTTGAAGGGAGATCATGCAGGTTGAAGAGAGATCATGCAGGTTGAAGAGAGATCATGCAGGTTAGGGAGATCATGCAAGTTGAAGGGAGATCATGCAGGTTGAAGGGAGATCATGCAGGTTGAAGGGTGATCATGCAGGTTGAAGGGAGATCATGCAGGTTGAAGAGAGATCATGCAGGTTTAAGGGAGATCATGCAGGTTGAAGAGAGATCATGCAGGTTGAAGGGTGATCATGCAGGTTGAAGGGAGATCATGCAGGTTGAAGGGAGATCATGCAGGTTGAAGAGAGATCATGCAGGTTGAAGGGTGATCATGCAGGTTGAAGAGAGATCATGCAGGTTGAAGGGAGATCATGCAGGTTTAAGGGAGATCATGCAGGTTGAAGGGAGATCATGCAGGTTGAAGGGAGATCATGCAGGTTGAAGGAAGATCATGCAGGTTGAAGGGAGATCATGCAGGTTGAAGGGAGATCATGCAGGTTAGGGAGATCATACAGGTTGAAGGGAGATCATGCAGGTTGAAGGGAGATCATGCAGGTTGAAGAGAGATCACGCAGGTTAGGGAGATCATGCAGGTTGAAGGGTGATCATGCAGGTTGAAGGGAGATCGTGCAGGTTGAAGGGAGATCATGGAGGTTGAAGAGAGATCATACAGGTTTAAGGGAGATCATGCAGGTTGAAGGGAGATCATGCAGGTTGAAGAGAGATCATGCAGGTTTAAGGGAGATCATGCAGGTTGAAGAGAGATCATGCAGGTTTAAGGGAGATCATGCAGGTTGAAGGGAGATCATGCAGGTTGAAGAGAGATCATGTAGAATAGGGAGATCACGCAGGTTAGGGAGATCATGCAGGTTGAAGGGAGATCATGTAGAATAGGGAGATCACGCAGGTTAGGGAGATCATGCAGGTTGAAGGGAGATCATGCAGGTTGAAGGGAGATCATGCAGGTTGTGGGGGTAATGTTTGGTGCAAGCACTGATGTCGTGATGAGAAAGATGAAGATTGCTGCTTTGATGCCGCCAATCAAAAGCGAATCAAACTACATATATCTTCATGTCTACATATATATTCTGCCTGCTGCTAATAAGGAGTCAGTATCTGCACATATGCTTTGGCAGAGTGGGTTCGAATCCCGGATGGGACTCAACCCAAACAAGTACTAGAATCTGTACTTTACTGAGAAAGTGTTATTCCAATACGGCATTTGTTATACTTCGGAAATGTGTAAATTAAATCGTGTTACCATCCATGCAATTGGTTGTTCGGGACCGACTATTTGGTATTCGAAAAAATAATTAAACTTTCGTTATGTTTATTGAAATTCCTGCATTCTGATTAGCTGAATTGGTCACGTGTTATTGCATTCATTTCCCAATGAATGTAAAAGATTAAGCCATGCTCACCGAGGCGCACTTCTTTTATTACTGCGGATTGTCGGGGAATCCCAATATTACAGTCGACGGAATTCACTTTCATACACAGGACATTTAGAGACATTCATGCATATTCATTGTCCAAACTACCTCTTGAAACCGAAGGCCGAGAAGGAATGACACACCAAACGTGCAGGCTCACTCGCCTGTTTTGTTCCCCCTCGCCTCGGTTCCACAACTTTCATGTCTTCGGGTTTCATTTCTAACATTTCATTTCAAGGAACTAATGTTTGAATCTGGCGGTAACTGACCATATCATTTGAAAAGTGGCTGCCAGAAAAAAACCCTTTGATGCAGGAGTCTTTTTTGAAAAAAAGATATTTAGGCAGTTTTAATTTTTTTTAAACTAGATTATGATTAGAATATGATATAACACAGGCCGCAACAGATCTTACAGTACACACTTTGTCGTGGAAAACACAAAGGTATCTTAAATAGCTTGTGAAACATACATATACATTGCCTATTGTTTAGTGAATAAACACATACAGTCCGTGTACGCGGAGGAAGATACGGAAGGAAGGGACATGAGCAGACACAGATAGCGATGCAGAAATAGATGATTATCTTACCTGACATGTAAAATACTTGAAGTTTATTGGTCAATAAAGTTTTGAAAAATAATATCCATGTACCCCGCTGCACCTGTGTACTAACTGACATCCTGTGTATGTATGATTCATATTTAATATACAGGTGGTATATTATCATCTATACACTCAAGTATACAAAACCTTCGCCAGAGGGGAAACCCCGTTTTCATGGCCCCTTTCAGATATTGCGACATGCATTCGTTACTGCGCACATCTCTTCCTGGCTCACAACCCCGTGACGACAGGTAGCGATGACCCACATAACACTGAAACTACACACGGAAGTAAATACCGGATATTCCCTGTTGTGCTACCACAATAGATAATGCGTCGCGTCGGATCACCCGGATGTATATGTACTTCCTGTACGGTTCTACATGTTTCGAGTGGATTTTGAACCTACCCGATTAAAAACTCTGGGAGTGCTGTGAACACAAAATGCCATTTAGAAGGTGGTCAAATGTAACAAGTGTTATATTTGGGCTAACACTTTCTCAGTAGAGTATAGGTTCTCGTACTTTTTGGGGGTTGAGAACCGACGCTGCCAGAGTGAGGCACTTATACTAATCGCCAGTCAGCGATCTCACCCACTCATTATGTTCACCATCGTATTCCCATATTCACCTTTGTATCGTCATGTACACCACTGTATTGTCATGTACACCATTGTATCGTCATATACCCCATTGTATCCACATGTTCACCATTGTATCGTCATGTACCCCCATTGTATCGCTCATGTAACCCTATTAATCGTCATGTACCCCCATTGTATCGCTCATGTAACCCTATTAATCGGCATGTACCCCTATGTATCTTCATGTAACTATATTATATGGGCAAATTATCTCCGTTGTACATGCATTTCACGTGGAGCCGAGATTTATACTCGTTACTCATTATCAACACTAAAAATCGGGAAGTATTGTTCTGTGTCTGGGTGCCCGTAATGCGTAATATGTAACTGAATAGGTCTATTTACAGGCTGACCGGGTAAGCTGTATTTTCACAGCGTAGTAACTAAGCCTTCAACGCAATAGGGAAAACGTTGGTGTACCCGTTTCAAGTTCGTGATGTGACGAAAATGTAATCCTTTCTGTGATTCCTCGGAATGGTTCACAATGATCAGATTTGACGATTACCATCAATTTCCTTGCAAACATTGCCGCGGCTGAGATGTACTTACCCACGTGTTTCACATGAATGCATCATCGTGACTCAGTCACATAACTGTTTTCAGTTTTGCAAATAGCATTTCTGTGGCCTAGGCTTCCGTATGTTGAATCTGTCACGATCCGAACCTGTCACTTGAAGCCTGATACGCGCTATGTCAACTGTATACATAGAAGTTTCATTTTGATAGACACATTACAAGAGTGAAATTTTAAAGAAACCAAATCTCCAAATTTTTATGTATTCGTGGATCTCCAAATAATCATAACCGTGTTTTTTAATTAAATACATATTTATCTGAATTTTAATTAATTACAGAACTTTACTCAAACATGTCACTCATCAGGGACGTCGAATATACTGTTAGATATAACGTGATATTCTTCGTTATTGTTGTCTCTTAACGCTTATAAACCATGGTGTTGTAACCATCTCCCAGACGACCTTTATTTTGTAGTAAGACCACTCAGCAGGTTTTACAATTGCTCCTCAGGTTTTACAATTGCTCCCCAGGTTTAACAATTGCAATTGTAAAACCTGGGGAGCAATTGCAAAACCTGTCGTGAAATTCCGATTGCTGGATGGTATTTGTAGTTTCTCTAAAATGCACTTGAAAAACCTTTCAAATAAAAATGTCATCCTTTTCTGCAGAATTTTCATCAATTAACTTACTTTGAGTAAGGAAAATATCGTCATCGTCAGACATCCTCTCTTGTGAACAGTCAACGACACAATGCCATGTGGTACGACGCACGCGGTTCTTTCTGCGCATACAGCCCTCTTCAGCACGTGCAGTCCGCGCAGCGGCCCGCGATAACAACTGTTATAAAGCGTGTCTCGTTATACCGCGCTTATTTGCGACCCGTATACCGCGTAAATATAAGCTCCAAAAATGACATAGATTAATGGATAGCGGTTTATAAGTTGGACAAACCATTCCACCTTAGGAATGGTATGATTGTATAACTGGGTAGGCACAGAAAAACCTCGGACGCTACGCGTCCTCGGCTTTTCTGTGCCTACCCGGTTACACAATCATACCATTCCTTCGGTGTCATGGTTTCTCCATTACCTAACTTCCAATTGACACAATCCGTGCTTCTGGGTTTCACCAAAATGGCAAACGTCTGAGACCTGCATCACTTCGGGCTTTCCTCCCACATGAAGCTGACACGCCGTGATATAACTGGAATCTGGAAGAGCCACACACTCACTCCAGTTGAAACAGTCTTGACACCTGCATAACATTATGTTGATCCCTATTTAGTTTATCAACACCCCTGTGGAGAATCCTGGCCATATGTGATCGACTCAGTGCATCGGTTGGTCAGGCTCATAGACTTGGTACATGGCGTATCATCTGTCCCCAGTGATGTGGATCTTTGCTCATAGAATCAATCACAGGATTATATGGTCCAGGGGCGATTATTTTCAGACTGCCGACATATAGCATTTGTGGGCAGGTATGTACAGAGGTGGGTATCAAAGCAGCCTGTACGTTACCAATATACTCCATATGTTCTCGATACACTCTGCATGTTATCAAAACCTTCTGTATGTTATCAATGCACTCATTATGTAATCAATGCACACTACATATCACAGTCTGGAATTTACATGAGGTGCTGATATCTCATGCTGTCATGCGGACATATATGTAAGGCAGAATACTGTTACTTTTATTATTGGAGCATGTGTCCGTGTGGTGTCTCGGTTTATTGGGGCATGTGTCCGTGTAGTGTCTAGGTTTATTGGAGCATGTGTCCGTGTAGTGTCTAGGTTTATTTGGGCATGTGTCCGTGTAGTGTCTAGGTTTATTGGAGCATGTGTCCGTGTGGTGTCTAGGTTTATTGGGGCATGTGTCCGTGTAGTGTCTAGGTTTATTGGAGCATGTGTCCGTGTTGTATCTAGGTTTATTGGAGCATGTGTCCGTGTGGTATCTAGGTTTATTGGGGCATGTGTCAGTGTGGTATCTAGGTTTATTGGGGCATGTGTCCGTGTAGTGTCTAGTTTTCTTGGAGCATGTGTCCGTGTAGTGTCTAGGTTTATTGGAGCATGTGTCCGTGTGGTGTCTAGGTTTATTGGGGCATGTGTCCGTGTAGTGTCTAGGTTTATTGGAGCATGTGTCCGTGTTGTATCTAGGTTTATTGGAGCATGTGTCCGTGTGGTATCTAGGTTTATTGGGGCATGTGTCAGTGTGGTATCTAGGTTAATTGGGGCATGTGTCCGTGTAGTGTCTAGTTTTCTTGGAGCATGTGTCCGTGTAGTGTCTAGTTTTCTTGGAGCATGTGTCCGTGTAGTGTCTAGGTTTATTGGGTCATGTGTCCGTGTTGTATCTAGGTTTATTGGAGCATGTGTCCGTGTGGTATCTAGGTTTATTGGGGCATGTGTCCGTGTGGTATCTAGGTTTATTGGGTCATGTGTCCGTGTAGTGTCTAGGTTTATTGGGTCATGTGTCCGTGTAGTATCTAGGTTTATTGGAGCATGTGTCCGTGTAGTATCTAGGTTTATTGGAGCATGTGTCCGTGTAGTGTCTAGGTTTATTGGAGCATGTGTCCGTGTAGTGTCTAGGTTTATTGGAGCATGTGTCCGTGTAGTGTCTAGGTTTATTGGAGCATGTGTCCGTGTGGTGTCTAGGTTTATTGGGGCATGTGGCCTTGTGACATCTTGGCGTATTGGAGCATGTGGCCTCGTAACATCTTGGCGTATTGGAGCATGTGGCCTTGTGACATCTTGGCGTATTGGAGCATATGGCCTTGTAACATCTTGGCGTATTGGAGCATATGGCCTTGTGACATCTTGGCGTATTGGAGCATGTGGCCTTGTGACATCTTGGCGTATTGGAGCATATGGCCTTGTAACATCTTGGCGTATTGGAGCATGTGGCCTTGTGACATCTTGGCGTATTGGATCATGTGGCCTTGTGACATCTTGGCGTATTGGAGCATGTGGCCTTGTGACATCTTGTTGTATTGGAGCATGTGGCCTTGTAACATCTTGGCTTATTGGAGCATGTGGCCTGTGACATCTTGGCGTATTGGAGCATGTGGCCTTGTGACATCTTGGCGTATTGGAGCATGTGGCCTTGTAACATCTTGGCGTATTAGAGCATGTGGCCTTGTGACATCTTGGCGTATTGGAGCATGTGGCCTTGTGACATCTTGGCGTATTGGAGCATGTGGCCTTGTGACATCTTGGCGTATTGGAGCATCTGGCCTTGTAACATCTTGGCGTATTCGAGCATATGGCCCTTTTGACATCTTGGCGTATTGGAGCATATGGCCTTGTGACATCTTGGCGTATTGGAGCATGTGGCCTTGTGATATCTTGGCGTATTGGAGCATATGGCCTTGTGACATCTTGGCGTATTGGATCATGTGGCCTTGTGACATCTTGGCGTATTGGATCATGTGGCCTTGTGACATCTTGGCGTATTGGAGCATGTGGCCTTGTGACATCTTGGCGTATTGGATCATGTGGCCTTGTGACATCTTGGCGTATTGGAGCATGTGGCCTTGTGACATCTTGGCGTATTGGAGCATGTGGCCTCGCAACATCTTTGCGTATTGGAGCATGTGGCCTCGCAACATCTTGGCGTATTGGAGCATGTGGCCTTGTAACATCTTGGCGTATTGGGGCATGTGGCCTTGTAACATCTTGGCGTATTGGAGCATATGGCCTTGTAACATCTTAGCGTATTGGAGCATGTGTCCTTGTGACATCTTGGCGTATTGGAGCATGTGGCCTTGTGACATCTTGGCGTATTGGAGCATGTGGCCTTGTGACATCTTGGCGTATTGGAGCATAATAAGCCAAGATACCTCATTAATACATCCTGCCCGTTATGTTTGCAAAAAGCGTAGACTGAAAGTATCGCGGTCGAGTGCTTCGTGTCTCCTCCACGTGTGAAGTAAGGAATTTCCACAAACGTGCTGCGTATCTCTAAATATAGAGATGATGATCGGGGCACTCATGTCGCCAAGTGCTTCTGCTGTCAGGTGTTGCTGGTGGACAGATTCATTTTGGGGTAGTTGCCTTCAGAAGGGTTTACTTGGATACCGTACAGAACAGGTGTGTAGTCCATGAGGTGTGATTCTTCCTGCGCGTCCTCTGTTCTTCCTCGGGGTGACTATAATATATATTGTGATGGACAATGTCAGAGAGATGCACGGAGGTCGGCGCCACATTACGACCTGAACTTGGCTAAAGGATTGGACAGAGAATTCAACTGAGCGATATTACATCTCAGCTCTGAAAGGTAAACGCTATCCAAGGGATATCTTAAATTTGTTCTTCTTTAAAGCTACACTCACCAATAATCAAGTATATGTGACGTCGGTCTGTGAATAATCGAGTCTGGAGCAGGTTCACCAGTGATTGATATTATGAGCAACAAACCACGCCATCAGGGTGATGAGACCCGCAGCCAAATAGTTGAAGAGCCTAATCACCCAATCTATTTAGCTGAAGAGCCTAATCACCCAATCTATTTAGCTGAAGAGCCTAATCACCCAATCTATTTAGCTGAAGAGCCTTATCACCCAATCTATTTAGCTGAAGAGCCTAATCACCCAATCCATTTAGTGGAAGAGCCTAATCACAAATCTATTTAGTCGAAGAGTCTATTCACCCAATCCATTCAGTCGAAGAGTCCATTCACCCAATCAATTTAGTCTATGCCCCTAATCACCAATCCATTTAGTTGATGAGCCTAATCATCCAATCTATTTAGTCGAAGAGTCAAATCGACCAATCTATTTATTCAAAGAGTCTATCCACCCACTCCGTTCAGTCGAAGAGCCAAATCACCCAATCTAATTACATAGCACGTGTAAGCTGTTCGTGCACCTATTACACTTCCTCATACTTTAAACTGTCATCATTACACGTAACAGGATGTATGTGTCCTGTGAGTTCTGTGCAGCTGTTAAACAGGTCGATACAGGCGTTAGAGGTAGATGAGCTGTACAGTTGTTTATAAGCAGTGTTATCACGTTATCAAATACGCTGCGTCTACACCAATGGGAAATAGACCCAGACTGTAGTGAAAACATGACACAGTTTAATAGTCCTTTATTGCGCCATCTGATAAATATGGGTGTACATACACTTTTTGATATGCTTGTTCCGACCAACCCACGCATATAGCTCTGTGTAATTATGAGTGAGTGAGTATTGTTTTATGCCACTTTTAACACTATTCCAGCAATATCACGGCGGCTGACACCGGAAAATGGACTTCACACATTGTACCCATTATGGGAAATCGAACCCGGTCCTTTGACGTGACGAGCCAACGCTTTAACCACTTTAGCTACCCCACCGCCCCAAGAAAATTTATAAGCCTAAGGATGTGTTGTAAACCCTAATAACATTTTCACGCCCTTAGACCTTTTGTTTTTGTTGGTTTGCCAAATTCAATATCCCATCCCTTGTGTCTCCTCAAGACAGTAACGGTAATAGTTTTTTGAACATTGAACTCTAACTTTGTATGTATGCATACAAAATCACGATATCATTATATGCTTCGCCTTGTATTTCATTGAGAGTTTTAATCAGCTTAACAACCTGCAATGTATTGTTGGATTTGCAGATTTGTTATCATACATTTGATACCTATTTAGTCTAATCTTGGGCAAACTGAGGTGTGACATATGCAACTGTGGGACTCCACGCCCTGCTACATAATCATGAAGCGTCAAATAGTTGGTAACACATTTCAAACCACAGACGAAGTAGAGTAATTTCATGACAGAATCATTGGGTTGATATTGTGTACACTTATTAGCCCAATTTGCGTTTTTCATGTCTATTAAGACACTATTTAAGTCCACATTAACGTCTTCATACACGGATTTTGAATAATTCTATTCAGGAAGCGATGCGACTAAAGACGAAGTCAATACAGCCATCATTAACTAGACCTACATGGTACAGGGAACATCATTGGTATGTCACGTGCCACAACCACGTTATCACCTTGGATACCAAGTTCCAGTCATTGAACAACATTCAGGTCAATGAGCAGGTGCACGATTGCACGTTGTTGTGCTTTACACACGATATCCTGATCGACACTTCGTAGAAAACGTTTCAGATTCAATAGAAAACTCCTTATGCGCATGATGGTGGTCAGAATTGTGGTGAGGATGTCACCTCGTCACGACGAAGGTCCGGGTTCCATGTGCCACTGGACAAGTGAAATGCGTTCTTGGCGTCCCAGGCGGTGATACAGCTGGGCCCACTTGCACAAAGCGATCTTAGCGCTAAGACTATTGTAAGCATATGCCAAAGTATGGGAGTTACGATCATCTTAGCGCTAAGATCGCTTTGTGCAAGTGAGCCCTGGTATAATACGACAAGCGTAGTAAAACAAGACTCATGCACAGGACGAATAAATTAAGGTTTCATTATGGTAATTTGTAATTTTTCATGTTTTAATTTTATTTTCAGTTACGTTATATCGTCGGTTTGTCTATGTGTTCGATTCGTCATTTCCGGGTGATTAACCAGTGACAATACAGATTGCTGATGATGGAGATAGAATCTAGAGTGTCCAGGATCAAGAATCTTTTTCGTCACATTATCCACTGTGTAAATATCTTATTCACGAACTCACATCCACAAACCAAGTTTTATCAGAATCCGCCCACATTATATAGAAGATAGGAGCTACCTGATAAAGATAATCAATACATTCGTAGAGTTACTGAAATTCTTTCACTGATACTTGTGCCCCTATAACGGTAAAGATACCCATCTTACACTTTACAAAATGTGTTGAGATCCTAAACACAAACCAAAACACATTCCTTTTACCGTAATACTGACTTGTTAAGAAGACTAGAAGTGTGTGTGTGTAAACCTGAAACAATTAAGGGTCTATCGTAGTAATCAGACATATATAGTTTCATTGTCAGCTTCTGTATGATAGCATGGGTACAATGTGTGAAGCCCATTTCTGGTTTCCCCCGCCGTGATATTGCTGGAATATTGCTAAACGCGGCGTAAAACCATATTCACTCACTCACTCTGTATGATAGACCCTAAACGTGTTTAAACAGAACATACCAAATGTGTATTCCGTGCAGGATTGCAACACATTCCTAAACATCTCATGTATGTGTTTACATTCTAAACACCCTTTTTTCAGTGTAGACAATCGTGTCAGCCATTATATTCAGACCAGGGATGCATCGGAAGTATCCAGTGACTGACAGCATGAGCATCGATCTACACAATGGGGATACGATGCCATGTATCAACAAACGAGCCGTGATACAACTGACATATTGTTCAAACATTTCAAAAAAACCACGCTGAGTCACATCTCTATATGGGAATTCCCCCAATAAGGAAGTGTCTGACTATATCTTGACACACACAGAGTTTATTAGATTATATACCTCGTAGTCAACATGTGGCGTTGTGTGGTCATGCTGTCTCTACTACCAGTATACTGTGAGTATAATTGTCATATGAATGATATAAGTATGTGCGTGTGTGTGTGTTAGTGTGTGTTAGTGTGTTAGTGTGTGTGTTAGTGTGTGTGTGTGTGTGTCTGTATGCATGTCATTTACAAAATGTGAGTGGAGTATCCATCTCAACACTGCGGGAGGTTTTACACACACACACACACACACACACACACACACACACACACACACACACACACACACACACACACACACACACACACACACACACACACACACACACACACACACACACAAACCCCATTTCACCTCATCTCATCTCACAGACATTAATTGAGTTGTCTTACTGTCCATACACAACGTTCGTAACATTTCTCCTGACTTATAATATGCGTATTTGCCGTGTCTGACTGGTCTGTATGTATGTACCCGAAGCGGAAATACTTGTGTATAAAACACTTTGTTTTGGGGCGACTGACTGGCGTTGAGTAAATTGTTAAATGATGGGTTTAACGTCAATGAACAATGCTTGATTCTGCTTCAATACATTGTAGTTACTTCGAATCGTCTAAATACAACACTGTATGTACATCAACTATTGCGATGTGGGTGGCAATGTTTGATACGCTGATTCCTTACATTTGAATGTTACACAACTGCCAGTGGTAATTTTATATGTAGGGTACAATGACACAAAAATGCAATTACCATCCTTGTCTTCATATGGATGTGCACACAAACCTAGGGAGCGTATCACGTCTTCCCTGGTGGCACAAATATTGAAATTGACAAAAGCGTATACTAATGTGGATGTATTGATATTATGTTCATTAGATACCTCAACTAACAATTGTGTTTTCACGTTGATGTATGTTCAGATATATGAAGATGTGTAGGTGTCATGCACATTAATGACCTCAACTATCAACTGTGTTCTTGATGTAAATTACATTACTGACCTCAACTATCAACTGTTCTTGATTTCACGTTGATGTATGTTCAGCTATATGAAGACGTGGTGACGTAATTTTCATTTATGACCTCAACTATCAACTGTGTTCTTGCTGTCATTTACATTTATGACCTCAACTATCAACAGTGTTCTTGATATCATTTATATTAATGACCTCAACTATCAACTTTGTTCTCGATATCATGCACAACAGTGCCCTCAACTATCAACTATTCTTGATTTCACGTTGATGTATGTTCAGCTATATGAAGACGTGGTGACGGCATGTACATTAGTGACCTCAACTATCAACTGTGTTCTTGATATCATGTACATTAATGACCTCAACTATCAACTGTTCTTGATTTCACGTTTATGTATGTTCAGATATATGAAGACGTGGTGACGTCATGTACATTAGTGACCCCAACCATTAGGGTGTTGACTGAAGTAGATGTGAAATGCCTACCATATTACCAATCACGACAGGACAATGTCAGCTACATATATTCTGACTTGGCGATGAATTATGGGGTGTTAGTTTATGTTTATACGTCAAAACCGTCTAATGCAGATTAAGCTAGCGAGATTAATATTAACATCTTGATATATACACAGAATATCAGAAGTTGCAGCAGCAACACTCGCAAAACCTAACGATGGACGCATGAAACCATATGTTCCCCGGGTGATATTGCTAAAACGAACTTTTCTAACCGACATGTTTAATACGGCATTGTAAAAGAATTAAAACGAATTCACAATCGATGGAAACAGCTATGAGAAGCTACATTCTGTTTACGGGTTTGAGATTAGAACATAAATGTACTATGCCGACATATGATTATATTTAGAGAGCCATCATCATTAAAATGCGGGTACATATTTGTAAAGCTTGTCAGTTTGATTACCATTTTTAAAAGGCTGTAAATCATGTTGATATCTCGTGGTTTATTCTCCCTGCAGTGTTTTATTTTACGATAAACACCACCCTACATCACCACACACCACCCCTTGTCGTTTGTGTCGATTAAGCGTAACATAGGCTCAGTGTACTTTGTTACAATCTGCATCCTGGTAAAAAAATACATAAACTGTTAATCTTCCTTCTGAAAAACGACTGGTTGATTGGACGGTGGAAGAAATACGCGGAGAGTCGATTCGTGGTAATAAAATAAATGGTCATGATAGAGATAACTGGTATGATTCACGTTGTGCCGCTCGTTCTCTTACATTTCAGAAAACAGATAAAAAAATAATAACCGAATAAATAAAAGACAGTTCTTATCGAAATACTCAGAACATTCGTGTATACAGCAGGAAACTTAAAAACAAAATATTATTAGCTTAATCGGTTTAATATTTTAGGTAGAAATATCATTAATATCAGAGCAACAAAAACATTTCCATAATCACACGAAATCACTCCTAAAACCAGAGTCCGCTGTACGAATCCGAGTGTATCATGAGCATGTGTTATTGAATCACTATCAAATTGTGATGATGTGATGTTGAGCGAACAGTTGAGCGTATCCTGCCCAATCGTTGGTAGCTGTCACAAACAAATGCAAAGGCAAGTCAATTGTTCACCTAAAAAACCAGGAACAGTAATTGCATCCAACATTTTTTTTGTCAGTGATGAGTCAAATTTGGACATGTCCTCCACATGTCTACCATCAGACGTTTTGAAAGCTTTCTTGAGGCCTTTGACAAGTGTCGTAAGGCGCTCTTCGTAGAAAGCGCATTCCTCGAATGTGTCTTAAACGTTAAATGTTGACCATTGACTATTGGAAGTTGAAGTCATCCTGCTTTGTTTGAACGAATGTGGTGTGTCACTCTGAAACAGACGAGGGAGTTTCCTCAGTTCTTTAAATTCTTGTTCAGGTGGGTGAGTGAGTGAGTGAGTTATTATTTAACGTCACATGGGTCAGGTGGGTACATCAGTGGGAGGGTATTGGGTATTCGGCCATTATTGAAAAATATCAGATCATCGATATACCTGGAGCTTAAGTTAAACTACTTGACCAAATTGCCTTGTTTTGATTTTACCAATCCGAGCCAAAATTCCAATTCATATGTACACGGAAACAGATCAGCTGGGATGGGAGCACAACAGGTGCCCATGGGGTTGGCTACTTCTTGCCTAAATGTCTTACTCCCTATTTTCAGCATTATTTTCACGTTGTTTTCTCAGTAAACTTCAGATGACATTTGCTTTCATATTGACATATCGTCTTGAACCTACATCTCCGTAACTATATATATGGTCACCACGTTAAGTAACAAATGCCCCGTGGATAAAAAAAAATGCAGTTTTTCCTTAACTTTGTCGTATGGGATCGTGATGTACAAAAGTTGAAAAATCAAATGTTGTGACATAATTTGCCTTTCAGAGAGTGCAAACATTTATTGGATGATTTTGATAATTCACATGAGATTAATTCCTCTTTCCTGCAAATTAAGATGATATCATCTTAAACTGTGAATGTCTACTTTCAGAGAGAGATGTATTCTTTTCCACTCTAATTGATAATCTTGATGTGAAATGTATGTTAAAACAGAGATGATTAAAGACCATGGTATATAAGCATTCTTTCTTTATGCAGATACCAACGACATTGATGAAATAACGTGGCATTTCACTAATATAGGATTCTCAATGTATATATATCAAATTAAACTTATCCTAAACAACGTGTGGTAATATTACCACTATCTCTCTCTGTATACAGCCTGTGTGTGTACATATATATATTTCCTCTACATAACTCCGAATATTCTCAAAACATTAAGATTTTATTTTGTTATTTCATTATTTAATTACATAATCTTGATGTTTTGAGAATATTCGGATTGATCTGGAGGAAATAAAAACATTCATTCATTCATTCATTCATTCATTCATTCATTCATTCATTCATTCATCCGTTCATTCATTCATTCATGTTTTTGATTCAAGTCAAGAGTTGGTAACGCCAATGCGTGTTTTTGCTGATTTCTTAATTGCCTTTGCATGTGTTTGTGACGAGTGTCACTGGTGGGACAGGATGCGCTCACCTTCTTACGAACATCCGGTATAATCACTGTTTGAGAATGATTCATAAACACACGCTCATGACATAGTCGGAAACGTACATTCGACTTGAATTGGAAAAAAGGTTTTGTCGCTTTTATTATTATTCTCAGTTAACATGCTGGGCCTCATGTGTGATGTTATTTGACATGTCAGTTATATCTGGTAAATTGATCAAACAAGTAATGTAGGGATGCTTACACGTTATGGTTATGTTATGTAAGGCCTTGTCAGTGGAGACAACTACAAACTTGTCATGTAGGGAAGCCAGACTGTATCTGTGTTCACCACGGCCCATGGATCAAGGAATGAAGTTTTCCCTTAAGTTTGTCATGTGGGATAGAGGTGTACAAAATTGAAAAATCAAATGTTTTGACAGAGTGGAACTTGGTTCCTTTCTTAGATTGCAAAAAGACAAGCAAATCGTTTTCGAGAATCCACATGGCATTAATTCCACTTGTCTCAAATACTTTCTGTGAATATAAAGTCCTTTCTCGATTGTATTAAGGATTATGGTTAGTCTTTGAGACAGAGAATTGAAGGTACATTTGCAGGACCCAGCAACATATCTTGCTTTGTATGGATTTTATGGAGCTTCGGAATCCCGTACAAAAGAGGAATGGACATATCTTCAGGTTTTAGAGTCAAGTCAAAAGTTCAAAATGCTGATTTATTGTTTCGGTAGATTTCTTCCTCAGTTGAAGTACTGATCTTATGTGTGGCATTATTTGATACGTTATTTATGCCAAGTTATTTGATCAAACCATTAATGTAGTGGTGCTTACATATAATGGTTATGTTATTTGAGGCCTTGTCAGTGGGAACATCTACAAACTTGTCATGTACCCTGTTTTGGTGAGCCCACATTTTGAGGATTGTTAAGAGCAATTGAGCAGATTTCAATTGGCAAAGACGCTACACAAATTTATTATTTAATTAATTTATTTCCAGACACTGATGCTCTCATGTCCAAATGTATCGGGAGGGTAGAAGACAGAGTGACCTTCAGCTGTCCACAAGGTCATGTCATATACCAGCCAGTCATCTTTGTTGGCAAAGGCGAGAACAACACTTGTGCATATCAAGATGGCGACTGCACGGGGCTGACCTTTGACCTAAGAAAGCAGAGGAATAAATGTTTCTGGCAGAAGAGCTGTTCCTTGAGGTGGCGGGACCAATTACC
Organism: Haliotis rufescens; assembly: GCF_023055435.1. Lineage (NCBI taxonomy): Eukaryota > Metazoa > Mollusca > Gastropoda > Lepetellida > Haliotidae > Haliotis > Haliotis rufescens. Next base: position 42,062,927 of record NW_025964372.1, on the reverse strand, counting down.
AATAGCCTATTCAAAGAATATCTCCTGTAAAGGAGTCATGCCTGAATACGTCAACATGGAAAACCCATTGTGTGTGCCAGAAGGTAGGTTATTGTTTCAATCGACCAGGTCACCGAGTTACAATATGAACATGTCTTTGCCGTTTCTATGCAAATTGTGGGAGTGGCGTGGCGTTGACGTTTTAGTTTTTTTGTAAATCATACCTGATTGAATAACTTTACATGCATGAATTCGAAAATACGGACGGACGCATTATTACACTTCTTGAAGAAGATTTGAATGCTACCTGCTTGCAAATATGCAATGTCCTCAGTTTGAGTGAGTGAGTGAGTATGGTTTTACGCCACTTTTAGCAATATTCCAGGAATATCACGGCGGCTGACACCGGAATATGGGCCTTTAATGCCGCATTTTAAACTTTGTGCCAACACGAATCAATGCAAGAAAATATAAATAAATGCAAAGAATTCCTTTATGCTTGGAGTCATTCAAGTCACGATAAGAGCTGCTATTGTTGAAAACACTTGAAAATATCCGGGCAAAAGAAAGTATACGTTTGAAAACTGGACGTGACCAAACAATTACAAACGTTATATAAACGTGTCCACGCAAAACAGTCACCCCAACACTGCAAGCTGGAGGCTCAAAACACAACTGTGATATCCGCATCCTGTACATCAGCATCAAATAACCATGTCTTGTATGTTTCATTTTCGTCACAACCAGGCAAGGGTGTATACTTTGTTTGGTCGATAATGGCTCTGTAGAATGTACGGTTCAGCAGATTGTGGTTTAGCAAACTGTGTTTCTGTAGATTGAGGTTCAGTGGATTGTGGTTCTATAGATTGTGATTCAGTAGATTGTGGTTCTGTAGGTTGTGTGGTTCAACATACCGTAGAGTTCAGTAGACTGTGGTTCAGTAGATTGTGGTTCTGTAGATTGTGGTTCAGTAGATTGTGGTTGTGTAGATTGTGTGGTTCAGTATACCGTAGAGTTCAGCAGACTGTTGTTCAGTAGATTGTGGTTCTGTAGATTGTGGTTCAGTAGATTGTGGTTGTGTAGATTGTGTGGTTCAGTATACCGTAGAGTTCAGTAGACTGTGATTCAGTAGGTTGTGGTTCAGTAGATTGTGGCTCTGTAGATTGTGTGGTTCAATATACCGTAGAGTTCAGTAAACTGTGGTTCAGTCGATTTTGATTTAGTAGACTGTGGTTCTGTAGAGTGTATGGTTCAGTAGACTGTAATTTAGCAACTAGGTTCAGTAGATTGTTGTTCTGTAGGTTGCGATTCGGTAGATTGTGGTTCAGTAGACTTGATTAATTAGGCTGTGTCTCTTTAGATTGTGTGGTTTAGTAGACTGTGATTTAGTAGACTGTGCCTCTTTAGATTGTGTGTTTTAGTAGACTGTGATTTAGTAGACTTTGTCTCTTTAGATTGTATGGTTTAGTAGACTGTGATGTAGTAGACTGTGTCTCTTTTGATTGTGTGGTTTAGTAGACTGTGTCTCTTTATATTGTGTAGTTAAGTAGACTGTGATGTAGTAGACTGTGTCTCTTTAGATTATGTGGTGTAGTAGACTGTGATGTAGTAGACTGTGTCTCTTTGGATTGCGTGGTGCAGTAGACTGTGTCTCTTTGGATTGCGTGGTGCAGTAGACTGTGACTCTTTAGATTGTGTGGTTTAGTAGACTGTGATGTAGTAGACTCTTTAGATTGTGTAGTTTAGTAGACTGTGATGTAGTAGACTGTCTCTTTAGATTATGTGGTTTCGTAGACTGTGATGTAGTAGACTGTGTCTCTTTAGATTGTGTAGTTTAGTAGACTGTGATGTAGTAGACTGTGTCTCTTTAGATTATGTGGTTTAGTAGACTGTGATGTAGTAGACTGTGTCTCTTTAGATTGTGTAGTTTAGTAGACTGTGATGTCGTAGACTGTGTCTCTTTAGATTGTGTAGTTTAGTAAACTGTGATGTCGTAGACTGTCTCTTTAAATCGTGTGGTTTGGTAGACTGTGATGTCGTAGACTGTGTCTCTTTGTATTGCGTGGTGCAGTAGACTGTGTCTCTTTAGATTGCGTGGTGCAGTAGACTATGTCTCTTTAGATTGTGTGTTTTAGTAGACTGTGATGTAGTAGACTGTGTCCCTTAAGATTGTGTGGTTAAGTAGACTGTGATGTCGTAGACTGTGTCTCTTTAGATCGTGTGGTTTAGTAGACAGCGACGGACTAGACTGTATATTTTTAGATTGTGTGGTTTCGTAGACTGTGGTGTAGTAGACTGTGTCTCTTTAGATTGTGTGGTTTAGTAGACTATGATGTAGTAGACTGTGTCTCTTTAGATCGTGTGGTTTAGTAGACTGTGTCTCTTTATATTGTGTGGTATAGTAGACTGTGATGTAGTAGAGAGTGGTTCCGTAGATTGTGGTTCTGTAGATTGTGTGGTTCATAAAACTGTGTATCAGTAGATTGTAATTCAGTGGACTGTGGTTCTGTAGATAGTGGCTATGTATATTGTTTGGTTTAGTAGCATGTGGCTCCGTAGATTGTGGGGTTCAGTAGACTGTGCCTCCGTAGATTGTGGTTCTACAATGTATATGTGGTTCATTAGACTGTGTATCAGTAGATTGTGATTCAGTAGTGATTGTGATTCAATAGTGATTCAGTATACTTCATTTCAGTAGACTGTGTGTTTCTGTAGCTTGTGTTTCAGTAGATTGTAGGGCTCGGTGGAATGTGGTTCAGTAGACTGTGTGTTTCTGTAGCTTGTGTCTAGTAGATTGTAGGGCTCGGTGGAATGTGGTTCAGTCGACTGTGTGTTTCTGTAGCTTGTGTTTCAGTAGATTGTAGGGCTCGGTGGAATGTGGTTCAGTCGACTGTGTGTTTTAGTAGTGTTTCGATTAATTGGGGTTGTTCGGGAGAGACTGTACATGCATTGTTCGGTGGATTGTGAAGTTCAGTAGACTGTGTCAGTCGTTAACAATCTTGAAATGATAGCAGTTTTGATTTGATATGATTCATATTCCATTAACCCTGCCTTGCTGTGACACCACACCCACACATATAGGGTAAATGGAAAAACACATCGTTCTTCCGCATGTCGATCACTCACAGGAAATGGATAATCCTTGCTAATCACAGAGGAGTATTCATTCTATCATTAATATTCCAATCCCGTTCTCTCTTCCCTGGGGAGTATTCAGTAAAGAAATGACCGACCGGTATTACAAGTGCACAGTCGTAAAGGTTTGCCTTTCCATGAATGTGTCTTCATACACGCATGAATGGGCGGATTTACGCGTATTAAGTCGGGAAGGATGACAAGCAAGGCTATGCACACAGCAAGGTCAACTTGTACAAATACACTCCTGCACCCATATCTCCATTAAAGCATGCCAAACATATAACGACGTACATAGGACGTGGTTTGCAGGGGATAAGTTGAGTTGACTATTCTAAATGTAAGCGTATCACAACTTATGGAAAACCTATTCAGTTGGTGATATTTTTGCATGATTTTTAATATGTTATGTTCTTTATACTGTGGGGAGGTGGCCTTGTGGTTATAATCCCGTCATGGGGTCAATGAGTGAAGCTCATTTCTGGTGATGTTGCTGAAATATTGCTAAAAGTGGCTCACTCTTTAAAATGCTACATGACAACCCGTTCTGATAAATTCCCTTTGTAAAGCCTTTGTTTGGTTAATATTGCCATAGTTGCCAACGACTGTGAATGAATGAATGAATGAATGAATGAATGAATGAATGAATGAATAGTCTTTATTTCCTCCAATTATTTCGAAGAGTGCCTTAAATTTATGATCTGGGTAACACAACATATTTACAGGAGCATTATGCAGAGAAATTGAAAGTTTCACAATACTGCATATATACATGACATGATCCTGGATGTGATATGTTACTGCCTGTAGATTGTATTGGTCGCAGGTTCCAAGGGCTTATTTCTCTTGATACAGATGATATGTATTCAGCCCAGCTATCAAGGCTCATATCCTCTACAAAATATTAAATCATTTTGTAATGTCACGGGGGCACGGGTGGCCCAGTCGTCTAAGGCGCCGCGATTCGCTGTGCAGAGTTGCGTCCCTTGGGCACGCCAGAAACCTATGATTGTGGGTTTCGAATCCCGGTGGACCCGTGCCACCCGAAGCTGTACAACATAGCAGTTGGTGTTTTGTTATGTGTCGCACTCGTCATCACACAGCACAAACAGTCCAGATGGTATTGGTAGTGTTCCTAGCTTCAAAAGTACATACACAGTTCTAGTTGGCATATTGTTATAGATGCACACATGATGTCTACGTGGCACAAGTTTACTGTGAATGTTATTAAATCAGTTTCACGTGTGTGCCAATCAGCAGTTTCATGTACAGTTATATTGGTCTGTACGGTTTTGTTCCGCACATCCTTGAATGGGGACTGGTTAGTTTTCATAAAGTGATCTACTGTGTTTCAAAGTTCATACTCCTTTGCTACACTGAGTAGATCATGTTTTGCAGACCTATTTTTGTGACTACGTGTTATATATTGAGCACCCTTAAGACAGAGCAGTTTTTTTAAGGCATGTCGGTGGTTGCTACTACACAAGCTCCCAAGGAAGATCAGCTTCATTCTTTTAATCACAGCTTTAACAGTCCACAATCCCAGGGTCTGAATAATTGAAACGGTCTGAGAAACAAGTAATTTATAAGAAACTTTTTAATGTTTCCAATCAAAGTTTACTATCGATAGCACGTTTTTAGCACGTCCTAGCACGGCTTTCACACAGCCTTGTGTGATTTAAAAAAGTTTTATTGTGCGTTTAGAAATACAGCCATAAAGTACTCCAATGACAGAATGCAAATGTCGTCCATATTTTTATGATGCAACAGAAACATTTACCTTCCTGTATGTAAACACTATGTAATTGTTGCTGATTTCCTTCTTGATAAAGGGGGGACGGGTGACCCAGTCGTCTAAGATTCCCGCAATTCATTGTGCAGAGTTGTGTCCCTTGGACACACCAAGGAACTTACGATTGTGGGTTCGAATCCCGGTTCGCCCTGATGATGTTTCTAGGTTTGTCAGCACCATACCCGTGCTCGTGGGTTTCATCGAAGTGGTAAACGTCTGAGACCTGCATCAGTTCCGGCTTTCCTCACACATAAAGCTCGAACGCTGTGATGATAAATTGAAATACTGTTCAAGGCAGCGTTAAACCCATCTCACACACTCATTCCTTGATAGACCCGTAAACATACGAGAATAGGTCTATAGCAACACATACTTGGCGAAAGAGGCGACTACGCGTGTCGTAAAAGACGACTAACTGATCGGGTGGATAGGCTTGCTGTATACCAGTCACGAAACAGAATTTGTCACGAGGAAGTACATACATAGACCGATATGAACTCGGACTAACAGTGTGATATTGATGCTCTCTACAAGGAAGAGTGTACATTCCCTGAAATCCACAGGAGGTCATGTGATATCTAGGCTATAAACATTATCCGTTTACAGATTTGCAGGTGTTATTGAGTACTAGTAGTTGTGGCTCGGGATTTTCGTTTGCAACCAAGGACGTTATAATGTTTATCGATATTGTAAAGTACAAAAGTTACTGGTACAAACGTGGCGCTCTCTCCCTGCATGAACGTCTTGCACCTGGAATATAAAGGCTATACATACTTTGTTCGCTGTTAACCAACACGCTCACAATTAAGGGCAGTAAATATACAAATCGCTTGATGGAATTAGCAAAGAGGGTCATAGGAGCAGTCATCCCACTCCACCATCAGTGAGGATGCCACAGTGAGTGTGTGAATAGTGTGTAACGCCGCAGTCAGCAATATTCCAGCTACATCCTGGCGCCTAGACTAACATCTAGTCTCTGAAATGAACATATCGTACATAAAAAAACAGTTGTTCAGTTATCTTAATAAAAATATAATAAAAAGGAGCCCATTGACTCTCTTCATTGATACTGCAGTGATCTAGACTTGCCAAACATTATAGACTTGCATGAGCTGTATTTGATATATATTTGTATCAGGGTCTGTAAGACAGACTACCTGGCGCCAAGCACCACTGTGTCACCATGACAGGCTGACCACCCGATGAGGGTCGGCCCACGCCTTCCATGTGCATAGTTTACTGTGGGTCATTTCTACCTCAATAATCCTCACATATGGGATGGGATATATATTAATTAACTCTTCTACCAAACGCCAGTTTCTTCGCGGATTATTTCCATTTATGAGGATTATTTTGGCAGGTATAGTTGTGACGATAGCCTGTCTCACAGAACCTGAACCATACTATTTCCAGTAAATCTGGGTTTCCCCTGGTCAAATCTAGTTCTGAAACTCCCCTCTCACTGGGCTCCTCTTGAATTGAAATGGACAAACATCGAAACACCGAAATGTATGTATGTATGTATGTGTGTGTGTGTGTGTGTGTGTGTGTGTGTGTGTGTGTGTGTGTGTGTGTGTGTGTGTGTGTGTGTGTGTGTGTGTGAGTGTGTGTGTGTGTGAGTGAGTGAGTGAGTGAGTGAGTGAGCGAGTATTCCAGCAATATCACGGCGGGGGACACCAGAAATGGACTGTATGTATGTATGTATGTGTGTGTGTGTGTGTGTGTGTGTGTGTGTGTGTGTGTGTGTGTGTGTGTGTGTGTGTGTGTGTGTGTGTGTGTGTGTGTGTGTGTGTGTGTGAGTGAGTGAGTGAGTGAGTGAGTGAGAGTGAGTGAGTGAGTGAGTGAGTGGGTGAGTGAGTGAGTGAGTATTCCAGCAATATCACGGCGGGGGACACCAGAAATGTATGTATGTATGTATGTATGTATGTATGTATGTATGTATGTATGAGAGAGAGAGTGTATCTTTTATCTTTTTTAATCTTACAATTGTTGTGTTGTTTATGTTGGTGTTTCTGCACAGCAAAAATCATGACTTTTTACTGAGTCGACTCGTCCATAACAACCTCTGCAATATGAGGTGACACGCCAGGAACATTCGTCCTGCATGACTGTGGAATATATGAAATCTAAATTTATATCCAGCCTATCCAGCTACAGCCAGCTCTACTTCAAATCAGCAACGATTTCATAGACTATGTTAGTTTACAGGAGCATAATCTATTCATCGAAACATTCTGTTTTCTTACATCGTATAGACTGAGTTTCAGTTTGCCTGCACAGTGAAACTGTGTATTTTTAAAAAGTAAACGATGTTAAGTTTACTCAAAACTATATCCTGTGCCACTTTGTTAGTGCATGCAGTTCCAAAACTAAACAGAATGACAGATCAAACTTTCAACAAGATGTATTTGATGTACAGGAAAAACTATCACCACTAATGACTGATATCAAATATATGTTAACGAAATGACTGGAAAAGTCTTATTATTTATATAATCAATGCCGTAGAGACTTGGCAAGTCTACTCTGTAACATTTTTGAGAATTGATAGGGTGAGTGAGTGAGTTTGGTTTAACGCCGCTTTTAACATTATTCCAGTTATATCACGGCGTGTCAGCTTAATGTGGGTGGAAAGGCTGAAGTGATGCAGGTCTCAGACGTTTACCACTTCGGTGAAACCCACGAGCACGGGTATGGTGCTGACAAACCTAGAAACATAATAGGGGCGAACCGGGATTCGAACCCACAATCATAGGTTTCTGGCGTGCCCAAGGGACGCAACTCTGCACAGCGAATCGCGGCGCCTTAGACGGCTGGGCCACCCGTGCCCCCTGAGAATTGATAGGCATCATAGATATCTTTTGTAAAGATAATAAACATGAGAGATATTTAAAAAAAGCCATACGGTTTTCTGATGTGCGTCATAAGATTACACACATTTTACCCATGTGGGGATTCTAACCCGGGTCTTCGGCGTGACGAGCGAACGCGTTAACCACTAGGCTACCTCACCGCCCCTCAAAGTACGTGATCCCGACTACATGTCGGGCGATTCATTTTGTGGAAAACGGTGGCTGACTGGGTTAGGTTGCTTACCTTGTGAGCTGGTGATTAGGTGTTGGCGAGAGTGTGGGTTCGATACCCTAGAATCTATACAAGAAAGTGTTATCCCAAATATAACATTCGTTCCATTAGGCTGCAGTTTTAAATAAACTGTTTCCTCGTCTCGGTATGTTTCCTCTCCCCAAGTTGTCTCTCATACAGACCCTGAAACAAATATATCCAATACAGCCCATGCAAGTCTTTAATGTTTGGCAAGTCTAGATTTTTGCAGTATGAAGAAAGTCTCCGGGCTCCTTTATATAATATTTTATAACTATAATGTAACAACTGTTTACTGGAAAATATTTACATTTCAGAGACTAGATGTTAGTCAACTGCCACAGTAGTCTGTCACACAGACCCTGGTCTGAGCTTTGCCTGCAATGCAGGGGAGTGGTGTGGGTAAAAGCTGATAGCCTTGCTCCAAGGTTGTACAGTAAACTACGGTTATAACGAACACGCTGATAACGAACTGACGGATATAACGAACTTACTTTTTAGTCCCGACTATTTGCTGTGGTTATGCTGTATATATGCTTATAACGAACTACGGTTATAACGAACTAAAAATAGGAGTCCCTTTCAGTTCGTTATAACCGTACTTTACTGTATATCAAAAGATACGTCCATGGATGTGTAGTAACTTTATCCTGACAATAGGCTAGTCTAGATAAGCGGACAGTACGCCAGTCTTATATAGGGATAACTTGTTCTTATTACTCATATAAACTATAAAATATTATTTAAACTAATAATTATTGCCTTAGAGATTTATGCAAGTATAAGATTGACATCCACGTTCCAATCCAAACTCCATTCCAAAATCCATTCCATACTTTCAAGCCCAAACTCCATTGCTCATTGCACAAGCCTTCTCAGCTTAAATTATTATGATATATTAGGCCCCGTGTCTAAAACATATGGTAAAGGAAAAACAAGTATCAACAGAAGTTGTCCCAGAATGCAACACGCCCGTAACGTTGCACAATGACGCTGCTGTACTTTCCCACATCCATCACTGTCGCAATCCATCAGCGAGACTCGAGGTTACAAGGCTAAATAACGGCCTCAACTCCTCGCACTGTATCATGATTTAGGCAGCGTTGAGAGTTTTTCATGTCCCATATTATTTATCTGTGGTTTCCAGACTCGATAAGGAAGAAACACCCTGACATTCATTGGAACCAGCTGCCGGTGTGTTTATATGTTGTGAAGGCTTATCGTCTTTCTTCAAATCCCGGGCGAATGGTAAACGAATAAAATATGACCAGTGTCAAGGCTATTCAGATCATATTTCCTGGATTTATTTGAAAATTAAAGGTGTACGTGTCAGTATTTCAATGGTGCCTGAGTGAATTTGGTTTAAGGCTGCGTTGTAAATAATCGAGTCTGGACCAGCCAACCCAGTGATTGACATCATGAGCATCGATCTAGGCAATTGGGTGATGACATGCATCAACCAAGTCAGCGAGCTTGACCGCCCGATCCCGTTAGTCGCCCCTTACTCCAAACATTGTGGGTATGGATGTTGGCATGGATGTGCGCGTGGATGTGGGTGTGGGTGTGGATGTGGATGTGGATGTGGGTGTGGATGTGGGTATGGATGTTGGCATGGATGTGCGCGTGGATGTGGATGTGGGTGTGGGTGTGGATGTGGGTGTGGGTGTGGGTATGGATGTGGGTATGGATGTGGGTATGGATGTTGGCATGGATGTGCGCGTGGATGTGGATGTGGGTGTGGGTGTGGATGTGGGTGTGGATGTGGGTATGGATGTGGATGTGGGTGTGGGTGTGGATGTGGATGTGGGTGTGGGTATGGATGTGGATGTGGGCGTGGATGTGGGTGTGGGTGTGGATGTGGATGTGGATGTGGATGTGGATCAGGGTGTGGGTATGGATGTGGATGTGGGCGTGGATGTGGATGTGGATGTGGATGTGGATGTGGGCGTGGATGTGGGTGTGGGTGTGGATGTGGATGTGGGCGTGGATGTGGATGTGGGCGTGGATGTGGGTGTGGGTGTGGGCGTGGATGTGGATGTGGGCGTGGATGTGGATGTGGGCGTGGATGTGGGTGTGGGTGTGGATGTGGATGTGGATGTGGGTGTGGGTGTGGGTGTGGGTGTGGGTGTGGATGTGGATGTGGGTATAGATGTGGGTGTGGGTGTGGATGTGGATGTGGGTGTGGGTGTGGGTGTGGATGTGGATGTGGATGTGGGTATAGATGTGGGTGTGGGTGTTGATGTGGTTGTGGGTTTGGGTGTGGGTGTGGATGTGGATGTGGATGTGGGCGTGGATGTGGGTGTGGATGTGGGTGTGGATGTGGATGTGGGAGTGGGTGTGGATGTGGATGTGGATGTGGATGTGAATGTTGGTGTTGGTGTTGATGTGGTTGTGGGTTTGGGTGTGGGTGTGGGTGTGGATGTGGATGTGGATGTGGGTGTGGGTGTGGGTGTTGGTGTTGATGTAGGTGTGGGTGTGGGTGTGGGTGTGGGTGTTGGTGTTGGTGTTGGTGTTGGTATGGTTGTGGATGTGGGTCTACTGATGCACAATGGTTCGCACATGTTGATAGTTAATGTAACTTTCCCATGCAAACCAGAAACTACACGTGTGAAGCTCATGTCATGTGTCTCCTGTCGTGATAGAACTTGAACATTACCAGAAGCTGCCGCGTAAGACCATACTCACCCATTCTAAATATCTTGCTCCAGCACGCTATTCAAAACATTTGTACCATAAAATGTGCTTCACGTGCAAAACCCATACGATACTTCCTGCTTGGGGGATAAGACGTAACTGGTCTGAGAAAATAAGTCCAGAAATAGCAAAACGTTTTCAAAAGACTAAGGAAGTTAGCCTGACCCAGAGCTAATCAGCAATCCTTTCAAGTATATATGCCCCGTACATGAGGTGCGTAAGGAATTTTACATCTTGTTAAAACACGCGTTGATGTAATCAGCCCATCCTGATACAGGTAAGGGCGGGGTACATCTTTAGGTTAAAATGAATATAAGTCTTTATTCATAAATGCATGGGAGGACATAGATCGATATACAAGATATGCACTGTAATTTGTCAATAATAAGTATAATAAGTAAGACAAGCGGTGGGGTAACCTTGCGGTTAACGCGGAAGGCCCGGGTACAATGAGCCCACTTATAGTGTCCCCTCACTCCCTCCCTCCCTCCATCCATCCCACATTCCCTCCCTCCCTCACTCCCTCCCTCCCTCCCTCCCTTCCTGGTTCCCTCACGCACGCACGCACGCACGCACGCACGCACGCACGCACGCACGCACGCATTCACTCACTCACTCACTCACTCACTCACAATTCTGACAATCAATTATAACATTGCCTGGTAAATTCTTCGTCCTACTTGCAGATCACCTCTACGACATCTGTTCCCACGGTAGCGATTTCAACAACGTCGACTACGGCGTGATACGCAGCCATGTAACGTACCCGTCGACGTACGCTGCACAACCTAGAATTTGCACTCTCACACTGCCCCCTAAACCTCAACGTCGGCTGGTTGTCACAGTCGATGCCGGTGACGTGGACGACGGTGGCAGCTTGTCAATACGCACATATGCTGAGGGAAATGCTGTAGATGTTGCAGCTGGGATGGGGACGAATTTTGAAGCTCAGGGCAAGGAGAAGATGAAGCTGAGGTTTAGAGCCTCCACAGGTGGCGCGGGATTCCTTGTCAGATTTGAATGTAAGACCTACATTATAATGTACTGTCTAGAGATCATGTGTTTTTACTTAAACACGGGAAAACGTTCAAAGAATCAAGGGCTCACAGGTGGCCCAGTCGCCTCTGCTGAGTTGCGTCCCTTAGGCGTGTCAGGAACCTAAGGTCGTGGATTCAATTCCGGTTCGCCATGATTATATTTCTAGGTTTGTCAGCACCATCCCCGTGATCGCGGGTTTTGCAAAGTGATAAACGTGTAAGACCAGGGCCCACTTGTACAAAGCGTTCTTAGCGCTAAGATCATCGTAACTCCCATACTTTAACATAGGCTTCAATAATTGTAGTGCTAAGATCGCTTTGTGCAAGTGGGCCCTGCTCCCTTATGAAGCTGGCAGACTGTGATGCAACAGAATACTGTGTACGTCTTGGGATCAATTGTGTTGCATATTACATTATGCATATGGGCAGCTGCAGCTATTCTAACATCAGTTGTATTTTATTGGTATTATATTGTTGTTATATTGTTCTTTTAATTGTTTTTATTTGTTTTCAATTGTTATTATATTGTTATTTTATTGTTTTATTTTTTTAATTGTTATTATATTGTTATTATATTATTCTATTTCTTTTGGTGTTATTACATTGATTAATATATATTAATATTATATTTTTATCATATTAATGACATATTGTCATTGTATTGTTATTATATTATTATATAATATCACTTCATGTTACTTGCAGATAAGCTGGAGGAAACTGCACCCGAACAAAGAAACAACCGACGTGAAAGACCCGTTCCCATATTTCCAGAAACTCTTTTCAAAGGTAGGATGGTTAAACATTTGAGGAATGCTTAACAGATTGTGCATGTGTTCAAGAATCACTCAATTAATGATCATGTCATGAGTTTCATAACGTTTGAGTGTGAGACAGGATGTCAGAAATACTGCACGATTCAGATACACATCACACACATCAATATGTTTGCTCTCCCATATTGTGTGTATCTTTTTTTTGATGTTGGTTGTTTTAAGCCACACTCAGTCATATTCCAGCGATATGACGGCGATCTGTAAATAATCGAGTCTGGACCAGACAATCCAGTGATTAAAATCACGAGCATCGCTCCACGCTATTGGGATAGATGACATGCATCAACCAAGTCAGCGAGCCTGACCACCCGATCCCGTTGGTCGCCTCTTACGACATAGTCGCCTTTTACAGCAAGCATTGGTTACTGAAGACCTATTCTACCCCGGATGTTCACGGGTCACATTGATGTTTGAACATTGGTTGCTCTGTCTGTGTCTATAATAGAGCTCAAGATAAGCTGCGTATCTGCGTAAAATACGCATCAGAAATGCAGAAATACGCAGTAAAATAAAATCCAAGCGTATCAAATACGCAACGAACATCACAGACAAGCTACAAAAATAAAACTTGTGCGTATCATCAAAATATTGTGAAGTAACCCTGCGTATTCGATTAGCAAATCAGCAACTTATTTTGAAATTATAAACGGGCATTCCGTCAACCTTGCCAAACTCCACGATGACAGTTTCATCACGATCATTTGCCATCACACTTTCTTGTGGAAGTGTCGTGGTATTTTTGAGCCCCATAAAGCTCACGAACCCACACGACACTAGTTTGCAGGGACTAGATGAATAGTGTTTTTAAATATTTAACTTAAATACCCACATGTGTAAAAGCTAGTGGGTAACAGAAATTTGAATACCCAGATAGAATTACTGATACCCAATGATTTTAAAATGTATGGGTAAAATACCCACAACACCAAAAGCTTATCTGGAGCTCTGCAGTCTATTAATGACATATATAATGTGACTGTGAAATCATGCAGGTGGGAGATTATATTGTAGTTAATTTCCGTGGAGGAAGTTTCAACAGATTCGTTAAGGTATAATTATCTTGCTTGTTTGATATTCCAGTTTATGGGTCGGTCGAGGAATGCATTACACCCAAGCGCGAACAGATGAACTTAACGTGTCCTCCCGGTCACGTGATCTATAAACCGGAAATCAAGGTTGGAGTGAGCACTGATGGAAGATGTTCGTACCGTCGTGGAGACTGCCTCGGCATGACTCACACATTCCTCACACAGAAGTATGTGTGTTATTGGAAAAACTCCTGCGAGTTTGCATGGAAGACAGGAGTTCCTATCACAATGTCGCGGGCCATCAGGTGTCTGTCTGTCCCGCCCAAATACGTCTCCTTCTCAGGGTACAGCTGCATTGAAGAAGGTCGGTACATATTCGGTGGAGTGAAAAACACAAAATAAAGAGTGAGTGAGTGAGTATGGTTTTACGCCGCTTTTAGCAATATTCCAGCAATATCACGGCCGGGGACACCAGAAATGGGCTTCACACATTGTACCCATGTCGGGAATCGAACCCTGGTCTTCGGCGTGACGAGCGAACGCTTTAACCACTGGGCTACCCGACCGCCCCAGTGAGGGAGCGAGTGAGTGAGTGAGTGAGTGAGCGAGTGAGCGAGCGCCAGGCAGGGTACAACAAGTACCATCTTTTAACGTATTTTGGTTTGACGGGTCAGGAACAAGGTTAAGATTTTGATTATCATCCTTATTTTCCAGATAAAGTGGTCGAGCTGTGTGACAGAGATAGTTTAGTGGTCAACAAAACCCAGGGGGTGGTCAAGAGTCATAGCAACTACCCCTGGCATTACAAGGTGGCAAAAACATCATGCCGGAAGATGATCCGTGTCCCGAGAGATGGCAAACTGCGCCTTCGCACCCAAGATATCGACCTTGACCCCGATACGAAGGGAGATAACGTTAAGATATACCATATAAAAGGCCGCAGGACCCTGAGGAAAAAGTTAAGGGGGAGTAATACGTTGGATGAAACATTTTCTGGCGGGTGTGTGGAAATAGTGTTTCGTGCATCACCACAGTCAAAATCTGGAAGAGGATTTGTTTTGCAGTTTGAGAGTAAGTTTGAGAGTACGGGCACGGAGTTAGACGGAACGGTTAGTCAACGACTACGTCGACACAGGCAATGACATTAAAAGCCAATAAATCCCGGTAATATTTCAATGGCGTGAACAGAACGACTTTTAATTAGTGATCTAATACTTTTGTCGCTTTCCCCCAAACGAAATGTATGGATGTTGACAGTGTTCGAAATACCTGCCTGCCCGACCGTCCGAGACGGGTTGATTTCAACTCGGGCTGCCAGATTTTCAAATCCCCCTGCCCGACGGTCGGGTTATATTTCATATGTGACAATATTCTAAATATTTCCCGATGATAATCATTAATTGACATGTAAAGATGAATGATAAAATGTAACCAAAAAGAAACCCCGTTAGCTTATCCTGAGAAACATATGATTATGGTGGGCAAGCAGGTTTTGGTCAGGGCTGGCAAGTATTTCAGCTAGCCAGTCCTGTGGTCTGGCTGAAATTTTTGGGAGTTTCATACCCTGATGTTGATGAGGTTAGTTGTACGCAATGTTTAGGAATATTTGGCCGTTCCAAGTCGAGGGACACCACACATTGGGAAAAATCTGGAAATTCGAACCCGGGTTTTCGACACAACAAACTAACGCTTTTCCTACTATCCCACACGTAGATAATGAAAATAGGTCAGCTTACTAGTTCTAGATGAATTGAAGGTTAGTTGATGATCTTGAGGTTAAAACCTTTGTTATTTGATATGAGCTATTCAAACAAAAAGGAAAAGTCTGCACCACCACGCCAAATCCACACGTTGTTATAGAGGTATACTGGGATATCACTCACCGTCGTAACAATATTGCATTAAAGGATAATAAATAGTATTTAATTTTAAATAATATATTTTCAACATAATTATAAAACGTTAATATATACGAAAAATATATATTAGATTATGCATGGACGAAAATGTGCGCATTTACGTCTTTATAGTAAGTGAGTGGCTGAATTGGGTTTTACGCCACTTTTAGCAATATTCGAGCTATATCACGGTGGGGGGACACCTCAAATCCTCACGTGCAGCGACTTTTCATTGATGACATCACATAGCGCTATGACGTTACACAGCATGATCACAATACATTTACGCCATTGTTTAAAGAAAGTCGCGGCGATATTCTCATTCACTTTTGCCGTAAACAACACGCGTCCTGGGGTAAATTGGGACAATACTCACATTTTTCTATGGTAAAGTACTTCACATTTTCCTGTGGTTTAGTACTTCACATTTCCCTGTAGTATAGAACTTCACAATTTCCTATGGTTTAGTACTTCCCATTTCCTATGGTTTAGTACTTCACATTTTCGTATGGTTTAGTACGTCACATTTTCCTATGGTATACTACTTCAGATTTTCCTGTGGTATAGTACTTCACATTTTCCTATGGTATAGTACTTCACATTTTCCTATGGTATAGTACTTCACATTTTCCTATGGTTTAGTTCTTCACATTTTCCTATGGCATAGTACTTCACATTTTCCTATGGTTTAGTACTTCACATTTTCCTGTGGTTTAGTTCTTCCCATTTTCCTATGGTATAGTACTTCCCATTTTCCTATGGTATTGTACTTCACATTTTCCTATGGTATACTACTTCACATTTTCCTGTGGTATAGTACTTCACATTTTCCTATGGTATAATACTTCACATTTTCCTATGGTATAGTACTTCACATTTTCCTATTGTTTAATGCTTCACATTTTCCTATGGTATATTACTTCACATTTTCCTGTGGTATAGTACTTCACATTTTCCTGTGGTATAGTACTTCACATTTTCCTATGGTTTAGTACTTCACAATTTTCTATGGTTTAGTACTTAACAATTTCCTATGGTTTAGTACTTCACATTTCCCTATGGTATAGTACGCCGAAATATTTAACGACTTCAGTTATTTTCTCGGCTTCATAAAGGAGATAGACTGACTTAACCGTCGTTAACAAACTCCCGATACAGTTCGAGAACTTTACCAGCAGGCCTCCTAAAGGAAAAGTTCTATAGAACAGCATATTGTTCCCAAATACAACCTGCCAATACGACGTTGGTATATTTTAGCGGATGTTCAAACTGTAGCTGAGGATAATTATGAAGACTGCGCCAAGGTGACAAAGTCTCACAGGTCTGCGGGCAAGAAAGGGAAACAGAAAAAGCGTGGTCGCAAGCAGAGGAGAAGGGGGAGAAGGGGTAAGTTCCTCTGTTAAATGTAAAACGTCAATGCCAAAGAATAACCAGTCTCGGTCATGTGCTTATACAGATTCCACTCGGCCTAAAACGAATAATGGCGGTGAAAATTATATGAATGGATCACTGAAAATCAGTGATGACACCAAGTGTTCGCGAAATTGCTAAGCATGTCCTTCTCTTTCAGCACCCGCCAAACGCACTATTTGCTTGAACAAGGGTTTGCTTGTTGCCGGAAATTACCACGTTCCACTTTGAAGGAATACACCATCTTAGTCTGCAGGCACAGGCTGTTATAGCAGTTGAACTCGGAATGTCATATATACAGTGAAATCGGAATGTCATATATACTGTGAAATGGGAATGTTATATATACTGTGAAATGGGAATGTCATACATACTGTGAAATGGGAATGTTACATATACTGTGAAATGGGAATGTCATACATACAGTGAAATGGGAATGGCATATATACAGTAAAATGGGAATGTCATATATACACTAAAATGGGAATGTCATATATACAGTAAAATGGGAATGTCATATATACACTAAAATGGGAATGTCATATATACAGTAAAATGGGAATGTCATATATACACTAAAATGGGAATGTCATACATACAGTAAAATGGGAATGTCATATATACACTAAAATGAGAATGTCATATATACACTAAAATGGGAATGTCATACATACAGTAAAATGGGAATGTCATATATACACTAAAATGAGAATGTCATATATACACTAAAATGGGAATGTCATACATACAGTAAAATGGGAATGTCATATATACACTAAAATGAGAATGTCATATATACAGTGAAACCCTGTTAGTCCACAACCTGTTACTCGAGATGATACAGTCGTTATTTTTCAGAAAAGGGTCAACTCGTGTACCAGACATGAATGAGCGGCTAGATGCGTCAGTAGGACACATGTATACATGTATATAAATTTTTAATTTTTAATTTTCAGGCCACAAGAAGAGACGCAATGGAAAGAGACGCGGAAAAACTCTTAAAAAGAAGCGAAATGCTCGAAAGGGGAGGAAAAGGATGAGGATGTAATATGTACAACACTCTGACGAAAATCCTTTCTTTCACTCCAATACGATACGTTAATGTGTAAAGACCTGAGGGCACCTTTATACCCCGTCGTGTCCAGTGAACTTTGCTAACGTTGACCGCCCTAACTAGATGAAGAACGCATGGGTTCTATATCAATATTCTATATGACAAGTATGGATTGTTTTGGGACCTGACAAGCCATCTTTCGGGTGGGTGTGTGCCCAACGCGATAGAGAGTGTAGATAAAACCCGTTCTGTTTAACAGATGGTACCTAGAACATGAATTATGTATATCTCTTTCGAGATGTTACGTATGTCGCTGCGACATGTTTTTATCAGCAAATTATTATTATTTTCTTATTGCATTGTTATTTGTTGCATTCATCAACATTTTACAGAAAACCAAATTACAATGACCTCCGCATGGTATGAAACAACATCGACTTCTCTTCATACTGGACTTGAGCGGACACGTTTATATGGACTCTTAACAGAATATCGTCACGATATGGCTGAAATATTGCCGATGTGACGTTAAATATTAACTCACTCACTCACTTAACAGAATAGAGCATGACATGACGACCTGCACTTTGAAAAGGAGTCTGTCTTACAGACCCCGATACAAATATATATCAAATACAGCCCATGCAAGTCTATAATGTTTGGCAAGTCTAGATCACTGCAGTATAAGGAAAATGAAGAGAGTCACTGGGCTCCTTTTTATTATATTTTTATTAAGATAACTGAACAACTGTTTTTTTATGTACGATATGTTCATTTCAGAGACTAGATGTAAGTCTATTTGAAAAGGAATCTGTGATCATGTAGTATTGTTGTACTTTATTCTGGAGAGTACAGAAGTGTGGCATAGTTTTGTGAAACTTAATTTTTTAATCACATTTTTAAAAAGTTTAATAATAATTTGGATATTTGTTTCTACTTGGATAACCAAGTAGGACATTTCTCTTTGTTATTTAATTTATTTTTTAAATTTTTATCGTATAGCAATTCTTTTAGTAAATTCCAGAAAAAGCTTACCTTGCTGCATTCCCAATAAATATGAGTGATTGTTTCTGTATCTTTGGCGAAGAAATTACAGCTACTGATCCAACATATCTTATTTTTGACAGGATATTATATTTGGTAAGATAGAATAGATAGTGTAGAATACTGTTTTGGAACCATTGCAAACTCTTCTGCACATCTAAGGGGGAATTACATTGTAGTGTGGTCAATCGTTAATAGAAAGTTTGTTTTTGATACATGTACCAAACCTTTTTACAAATGTGTCAAATGAAAGTAGTTTCGACTTATCATCGATTATGGCATCTATCCAACAGATACCATGCTGACACTATTCTTTATGGATAAAAGCGACAAAACCCTTTCCATATTCAAAAGAAACCTCTGAAAAATTATTTAGAAATTTAGAATTTCCGATAGAACAGTTAAAACCATCTATGTATGGAGGGACCAAAATTAAGAAAATATATAAGAGAGTTCTATATGCTATGTCAATCCAGAAAGAAATAAGACTTCAACAGTAAAGCCTTCATGACCTGGGATTTTTTCATTCCTTAAACATTTTAAAGCAGCCAGTACTTCCTCATACTTTTATTCGTCTTCCAGAGCTGGTGAAGTTATCTAAAATTTGCTTAATTTAGGGAGATCATAGTCTTTAAGCAAGCCTTCGAATTCGGGGTTAATATCTCTTACCTCTTCGTCTATATTTTGCAGTGAAAACAAACTCTTAACTTCTGCTTCTTCTTGAAATTTGTGTTGTTTTTCGATCGCCATCCCGTTACCGCTTTCTAATATTCCCAATGATATGTGAATGAAGTTTCGTGATTCTAGACCAAGAACATATTTTGTTGGGTTTTCTCCCTTTTCAGTCCTTATTGCTTTAGCTCTTATCATGAGGCTATGTGTTTTTATTTTGTTGATTTCTCAAGTGTTTCCTTTAATACTTCGAGCTTTTGCATTCGTTACATTTTGGTTTTGTTGCAAGATTCGTCCAGTCTTCGTGTTATTTCATCCATATTTCTGGTTTTCTTTCTGTTTTATTCGTTTCTCGTTTTTTGTGGGACGAGTATTTTATGGTTTCTCCTCTAACCATAAAATATAAAGTTTAAAAAAACAGCTGATCGTCAATACTTTATCCATTCGTGTTGTATTTTCGTACTGAGTAGCAGTTTCAGACCTTTTTACCATGTTGACATAGTATCTTACAAAAGAAAATTGTTGATTACGTTTCTGTTTAGCAAATATTTATTTTGTTAATAAAACAGAAAAATCGAATGTGTTGCTTCATACATGAGCATCAGTAGGTACTGTTGTAACTGACATTGGCGTTCCCAAGCGACCCTTCAACAGCTACCTACGTATTGCCGTTTGGTGTCGCTACGATGCAACTCGCATGGCCGTGAGAGGTTCTCAAGTAGAGAACCTAACAAAGACGTTCATGTACTTCAACACACCCATACAAGAATTAACGCAACGTAAGTATTGATAAGCCGATATCTGCTGTAATAGGCAGACACGATCAAAACCTTTCTTCTCTGGTAGGTCTTTACAAACTACGTACCTGAAATTCAGTAACTTTTTGTTTGTTTGTTTGTTTGTTGTTTAACGCCGCACTCAGCAATATTCCAGCTATATGACGGCGGTCTGTGAAATAATCGAGTCTGGACCAGACAATCCAGTGATTGACATCATGAGCATCGAACCACGCAATTGGGATACGATGACATGCATCAACCAAGTCAGCGAGCCTGACCACCCGATCCCGTTAGTCGCCTTTTACGACAAGCAAAGTCGCCTTTTACAGTAACTAGATTAGGACCTTGGTATTCGAACAAATATATCGCATGGCATTTCGTCGTTTTATACCTGTCTTGAAAACGTTGTGTGGAAATGGAAATTAATATGCGTTTGCGTTCTTGTAAATTGATCATGAACTGACATGTGCATTCGAATTTGAATGATTCCATAAAAAATACTTGTTTATCATCAGCTCTGGCTCAAGCGTTTATGAATATCATCAACTCGAATTAGCTATGTAGTACCAGGTTGGTCAGTTTCAGATGGTATCAAACTATTTTAAAACCAAAACGACATAATGAAGTAACGTGGTTCCTGGTCTGACCTCCAGGGAAATATATGATACAAGTATTATTCATTTTTATATTCCAATTATATAACACTTAATTTACGTTTTTCCTCATTTGGAAGTGACGTTGTATGATACAATGCAGGCTATGTGTGTCGACATGTACATGGTAGATGTAGATCCCGATGTTTGGAAATAAGGGAGGCATGGGGGCTTGGAGTCGGGCGATGGGGTGGGAGGAGGAGGGGGAGGGGGTGGGGGTTGGTATGCACATTTCACCGAGATCAAGAAGTGCAATCAACACGTGAAAGGTAAGTTGTACATGTAATCACAACATGTCCTACTGTGTTTAATGATATACATAAATGTGGCAAATAAAGATAATTTACATAAGGCTCTCCTACTGGACTAATCTACAGCCAACCGGAGACCTAACCGCAGCTCCAACATGTGCAGTGATTGATATCAAGGACGTAGCTTCCCGGTGCACATGTCAGGGGATTATAACACAAGAACACATTATTCTTTTTCTCCATATCCGATGTCTGTGTCAGATCAACATTAATCGTCTACTAACCCGTCTTACAAAACACGTTTTTTCACCTAGGAGTGTAGGAGTGTCACCCTGACATCGATAAGAGGGACGATAGTTTCTTGCGTATTCACTGTTCGTGTTAATCGTCCATTTAAAAAAACAACTAAGGAACAGGTGTTTGGTGAAACTTGAAACTTGAAACCCACCGTTCAGGGATGTAAACACATGAATATTACGAAGCATGTAATAAACCGCATGTACAGGGATGTATACACATGAATATTATGAAGCATGTAATAAACCGCATGTACAGGAATGTATACACATGAATATTACGAAGCATGTAATATACCGTATGTATAGGGATGTATACACATGAATATTATGAAGCATGTAATAAACCGCATGTACAGGGATGTATACACATGACTATTACGAAGCATGTAATAAACCGCATGTACATGGATGTATACACATGAATATTACGAAGCATGTAATAAACCGCATGTATGGGGATGAATACACATGAATATTACGAAGCATGTAATATACCGTATGTATAGGGATGTATACACATGAATATTATGAAGCATGTAATAAACCGCATGTACAGGGATGTATACACATGAATATTACGAAGCATTTAATAAACCGTATGTATAGGGATGTATACACATGAATATTACGAAGCATGTAATATACCGTATGTATAGGGATGTATACACATGAATATTACGAAGCATGTAATAAACCGCATGTACAGGGATGTATACACATGAATATTCCGAAGCATTTAATAAACCGCATGTACAGGGATGTATACACATGAATATTATGAAGCATGTAATATACCGCATGTATAGGGATGTATACACATGAATATTATGAAGCATGTAATAAACCGCATGTACAGGAATGTATACACATGAATATTACGAAGCATGTAATATACCGTATGTATAGGGATGTATACACATGAATATTATGAAGCATGTAATAAACCGCATGTACAGGGATGTATACACATGACTATTACGAAGCATGTAATAAACCGTATGTACAGGGATGTATACACATGAATATTACGAAGCATGTAATAAACCGCATGTATGGGGATGTATACACATGAATATTACGAAGCATGTAATATACCGTATGTATAGGGATGTATACACATGAATATTACGAAGCATGTAATATACCGCATGTATAGGGATGTAAACACATGAATAGTATGAAGCATGTAATAAACCGCATGTACAGGGATGTATACACATGAATATTACGAAGCATGTAATTCTTGTTGTATTTTCGTACTGAGTAGCAGTTTCAGACCTTTTTACCATGTTGACATAGTATCTTACAAAAGAAAATTGTTGATTACGTTTCTGTTTAGCAAATATTTATTTTGTTAATAAAACAGAAAAATCGAATGTGTTGCTTCATACATGAGCATCAGTAGGTACTGTTGTAACTGACATTGGCGTTCCCAAGCGACCCTTCAACAGCTACCTACGTATTGCCGTTTGGTGTCGCTACGATGCAACTCGCATGGCCGTGAGAGGTTCTCAAGTAGAGAACCTAACAAAGACGTTCATGTACTTCAACACACCCATACAAGAATTAACGCAACGTAAGTATTGATAAGCCGATATCTGCTGTAATAGGCAGACACGATCAAAACCTTTCTTCTCTGGTAGGTCTTTACAAACTACGTACCTGAAATTCAGTAACTTTTTGTTTGTTTGTTTGTTTGTTGTTTAACGCCGCACTCAGCAATATTCCAGCTATATGACGGCGGTCTGTGAAATAATCGAGTCTGGACCAGACAATCCAGTGATTGACATCATGAGCATCGAACCACGCAATTGGGATACGATGACATGCATCAACCAAGTCAGCGAGCCTGACCACCCGATCCCGTTAGTCGCCTTTTACGACAAGCAAAGTCGCCTTTTACAGTAACTAGATTAGGACCTTGGTATTCGAACAAATATATCGCATGGCATTTCGTCGTTTTATACCTGTCTTGAAAACGTTGTGTGGAAATGGAAATTAATATGCGTTTGCGTTCTTGTAAATTGATCATGAACTGACATGTGCATTCGAATTTGAATGATTCCATAAAAAATACTTGTTTATCATCAGCTCTGGCTCAAGCGTTTATGAATATCATCAACTCGAATTAGCTATGTAGTACCAGGTTGGTCAGTTTCAGATGGTATCAAACTATTTTAAAACCAAAACGACATAATGAAGTAACGTGGTTCCTGGTCTGACCTCCAGGGAAATATATGATACAAGTATTATTCATTTTTATATTCCAATTATATAACACTTCATTTACGTTTTTCCTCATTTGGAAGTGACGTTGTATGATACAATGCAGGCTATGTGTGTCGACATGTACATGGTAGATGTAGATCCCGATGTTTGGAAATAAGGGAGGCATGGGGGCTTGGAGTCGGGCGATGGGGTGGGAGGAGGAGGGGGAGGGGGTGGGGGTTGGTATGCACATTTCACCGAGATCAAGAAGTGCAATCAACACGTGAAAGGTAAGTTGTACATGTAATCACAACATGTCCTACTGTGTTTAATGATATACATAAATGTGGCAAATAAAGATAATTTACATAAGGCTCTCCTACTGGACTAATCTACAGCCAACCGGAGACCTAACCGCAGCTCCAACATGTGCAGTGATTGATATCAAGGACGTAGCTTCCCGGTGCACATGTCAGGGGATTATAACACAAGAACACATTATTCTTTTTCTCCATATCCGATGTCTGTGTCAGATCAACATTAATCGTCTACTAACCCGTCTTACAAAACACGTTTTTTCACCTAGGAGTGTAGGAGTGTCACCCTGACATCGATAAGAGGGACGATAGTTTCTTGCGTATTCACTGTTCGTGTTAATCGTCCATTTAAAAAAACAACTAAGGAACAGGTGTTTGGTGAAACTTGAAACTTGAAACCCACCGTTCAGGGATGTAAACACATGAATATTACGAAGCATGTAATAAACCGCATGTACAGGGATGTATACACATGAATATTATGAAGCATGTAATAAACCGCATGTACAGGAATGTATACACATGAATATTACGAAGCATGTAATATACCGAATGTATAGGGATGTATACACATGAATATTATGAAGCATGTAATAAACCGCATGTACAGGGATGTATACACATGACTATTACGAAGCATGTAATAAACCGCATGTACATGGATGTATACACATGAATATTACGAAGCATGTAATAAACCGCATGTATGGGGATGAATACACATGAATATTACGAAGCATGTAATATACCGTATGTATAGGGATGTATACACATGAATATTATGAAGCATGTAATAAACCGCATGTACAGGGATGTATACACATGAATATTACGAAGCATTTAATAAACCGTATGTATAGGGATGTATACACATGAATATTACGAAGCATGTAATATACCGTATGTATAGGGATGTATACACATGAATATTACGAAGCATGTAATAAACCGCATGTACAGGGATGTATACACATGAATATTCCGAAGCATTTAATAAACCGCATGTACAGGGATGTATACACATGAATATTATGAAGCATGTAATATACCGCATGTATAGGGATGTATACACATGAATATTATGAAGCATGTAATAAACCGCATGTACAGGAATGTATACACATGAATATTACGAAGCATGTAATATACCGTATGTATAGGGATGTATACACATGAATATTATGAAGCATGTAATAAACCGCATGTACAGGGATGTATACACATGACTATTACGAAGCATGTAATAAACCGTATGTACAGGGATGTATACACATGAATATTACGAAGCATGTAATAAACCGCATGTATGGGGATGTATACACATGAATATTACGAAGCATGTAATATACCGTATGTATAGGGATGTATACACATGAATATTACGAAGCATGTAATATACCGCATGTATAGGGATGTAAACACATGAATATTATGAAGCATGTAATAAACCGCATGTACAGGGATGTATACACATGAATATTACGAAGCATGTAATAAACCGCACGTACAGGGATGTATACACATGAATATTACGAAGCATGTAATAAACCGCATGTACAGGGATGTATACACATGACTATTACGAAGCATGTAATAAACCGCATGTACAGGGATGTATACACATGAATATTACGAAGCATGTAATAAACCGCATGTACAGGGATGTATACACATGAATGTTACGAAGCATGTAATAAACCGCATGTATAGGGATGTATACACATGAATATTACGAAGCATGTAATAAACCGCATGTACAGGGATGTATACACATGAATATTACGAAGCATGTAATAAACCGCATGTACAGGGATGTATACACATGAATATTCCAAAGCATGTAATAAAGCGCATGTACAGGGAGTATACTTATGAATATTACGTAGCATGTAATAATCAGCATGTACAGGGATGTATACACATGAATATTACGAAGCATGTAATAAACGCATGTACAGGAATGTATAAACATGACTATTACGAAGCATGTAATAAACGCATGTACAGGGATGTATACACATGAATATTATGAAGCATGTAATAAACCGCATGTATGGGGATGTATACACATGAATATTACGAAACATGTATTAAACCGCATGTACATGGATGTATACACATGACTATTACGAAACATGTATTAATCCGTTGTGTTTGAAAAGCCGTATATGAAATGGTTGAAGGGACATTGTCGCATTGTCGCTCTTACAAAACAAGCAAACAGTGTCAAAATTAACCAATTTCCCTTCTAGGATTCCATAGATTGTGGCAGAATTCCAGAGGTCATAAAAAAGGAAATTATGCAATTTCTGGTAGTTTACGTAAATACTTTTGGGGTATGTATTAAACTCTAAATACTATTGTCACGGTGCAGCTATTGTCACGGTGCAGCTATTAAAGGCAGAGATTCTCACACTAAAACTTAAAAGGCATGAAAGACGGTGAAAACGTCTGGCATATTTGATAACTACACACAGTATCATTAGGCACGTCGAACGTATCTCTATTATTGTCACTAAGACGAGTATGTAGTATAACGCGTTGACCCACTGATCATGTTCTAAAGTACAAAATTTACAAGTTTGGATATACAGTAAACTACGGTTATAACGAACACGCTTATAACGAACTTACGGATATAACGAACTTACTTTTTGGTCCCGACTCGTTGCTGTAGTTATGCTGTATATATGCTTATAACGAACTACGGTTATAACGAACTAAAATTAGTAGTCCCTTTGAGTTCGTTATAACCGTACTTTACTGTACTATGAATGCAATGCCTAGAGAGCTACGACATGCTGTATGTCTGACATATTCTGATTAAAAGTAATATCACCAGTCAATTATATCACGGCGTGTCAAGTTAATGAAAGCCTGAAGTGCAGGTGTTAGACGTTATCACCTTTGTGAAACCAACGAGCACATGTTTTGTGCTGTCAAACCTAGAAACATAATCAGGGCGAACTGGGAATCGAACTCGGATTAAGAAGAGAACTTAAAGAGGAAGTATGTTCAAGGGAACTGTAATTATGTTCCGGTATTTTCAGAAATCCGGATAAGTCAGAGTCCGGGTTTGATACGCAGGCAGGCAAACAAAGAGGGTCTTAGAATCGAACTTGGTTGGACTTCAAGTTAGCTCAAAGGCTAGTTCTTCTGCATTAACGGAGAGATTTTTGTTAGCATCGTCGTCAAATCGTTACCTCTTCACGCTGAACTCTTGTTTGACTCACCACAAGAGTACAATGTGTGACGCCAATATTTGGAGTCCCCGGCTGTGATATTGCTGGAATATATCTGAAAGCGGCGTAAAACTATACTCAATCACAAAATAACTCACGTAATGATGTAAGAATGATGTTATTCCATACTGTTTCGGAAATCGGAAATCTGAGTCTTGTCTTGGCGGCCACACTCGTCACGGAGACCCTGGTAGTCCTGTGATTTTAGGGGCCACTTTTCACTATGTGGAGTTGTGTCCCTTAGTTGAAATGTTGTGGTGTTTGTTTGATTCACCCCGACTGTGAAATACTATTTAAAGCGGCGGTAAACCCACTCGTCATATCGTTGAGACAGTCGTGTATTTTTATTAAACAGTCGTTACGCATGATTTGTTGTTTAACGCCGCACTCAGCAATATTCCAGCTATATGACAGCGGTCTGTAAATAATCGAGTCTGGACCAGACAATCCAGTGATTAATATCATGAGCATCGATCCACGCAATTGGGATCGATGACATGTATCAACCAAGTCAGCGAGCCTGACCACCCGATTCCGTTAGTCGCCTTTTACGACAAGCATAGTCACCTTTAACTACAAGAATGGGTTTCTGAAGACCTATTCTACCCCGGAATCTTCACGGGTCCATGATTTGATATAACGAATGTTAAAATTCAGTGGTAGGAAAAGCAGTCTAATTATTATATTATCAGATGTGTATCACTTTCAGTAAGCGGCGGTCGGGTAGCCTAGTGGTAGATTCCGGGTTAGAATAGGTCTTCATCAGCAACCCATGCTTGCCGTAAAAGGCGACTATGCTTGTCGTAAAAAGCGACTAACGGGATCGGGTGGTGAGACTTGCTGACTTGGTTGATACATATCATCGGTCCCAATTGCGTGGATCGGTGCTCATGATATCAATCACTGGATTGTCTGGTCCAGACTCGATAATTTACAGACCGCCGTCATAGAGCTGGAATATTGCTGAGAGCGATCATTTACACGGAGTGACCTGTGGTCATCACGTTTCTGGCAACCAGGGTTGATCACAATCAAACTTAGTCAACCAGTCAACCAGTGTTAATCAAGGATAACTTAGGGCAGTACCCGAAACAATACTCAGAAACTTCATTTGAGAAATAATTATATAAAATGGCTGCCAGGAGAAGGATAAATACAATAGCGATGAGTATTGCTATGCCACACAACCATGTATTAACAAGTGTTTAACTGCTTGACAAAGCTGTCATGGCAACTTTTAAGTATGATGTATATAGTTGCGAAACCTTGTTACCGTATTCGTCGTAATAAGCGCCCCGCTCTAATGTGCCCATGACGATATTTGCTAATATATTGGCGAGTGAACAATCCTAATTAGCACCCTTTCCAATTGATCAATGTACACAAGACTTATGTATTCGTGTATAATAATCACTCGTGTGTGTAATGCACCCTTAATTATGGGCAATTAAGTTCTCGAAAATATATCTATCGTGAATAATACACACAGTTCCTTTTTTTATAACATTTCAGGCTGTCGGCATAAACCACAAAATTTACAATCTTTCAACTCTGTTTTTTTCTCACCAAAATTAGTTTCTAATAAGAGCCCCTTATTTGTAGTTTTGAGAGCGCCCTGGGCGCTTATTACGTCGAATAAGGTAATTAAAATTCATGATTGAATCAATAAATGAAACGATCTAACGTGAACGATGACGTCACGTTTAGGCTGCTAGTCCGAGTACCATACCATTCAGTAGGTATGGCTGACTTAGGTAGTATGACGTAAATGTAAATTGTCAATGCAAGAGAATACCCATCCTAGAGTTTCTGCCTTAACGTAAAGGGCAATTAGCTTTGGAAATTATATGAATGGACCACTGAAAATGAGTGGTGACATCAGGTGTTCGCGAAAAGGGTAAGCATGTCCTGCCATATCGGTAGCCCCCGCCATTTGTACAAATTGTATGGAAAAAAGTAAATATTTATGGCCTGACGCAGCACAGCAGTACCCCTGCCTGTGAACAAACCAGACAATCCAGTGATCGATGAACCAGAAAAGCCAGTGAAACAAGAGTATCATTACTGATTTTGTTGAAAACTAAAATAAAAACGGTATGTTAATTTTGAATAACGTCTGGCGTTAAATCAGTTAACATGTGGTAGCATTGGTCAACCATGGTTGGTCAAATAATGGTCAACAAGGGATCCCCGGGGTCGTCCATGATTTTGAAATGGAACGCAAGCACTGTTTCCCCTTTGTCTGACACGACACCGCAATGTTATCTGAATTGTTAAACTTCTCTAAAGGAAACCCCTAGAAACATACAAAGCAAACAGATTCCAGGAAAAACACCATACGCCGTGGTAATTATACCATTTATGTCATGTTCTTTGGGTGTTTTCTGGGAAATATTACACTTTGTTGTACTTTCACAGAAATATTGATTCCCAAAGACCATTGGTGTGTAGCTTGTTTTATCCTTATTTAAAGGGAGTGGCGCGCAGAGGTCGGGGTCCCATCCACAAAGCAGCTGATGCTCTACGTCTGCCGTAACTCCTTTACGTCAGCATAGACATACGTCTGACGTTGTGTTAAAGTTAGTGTTCAGAACAGGGTCCTGGTGGTTAACACAGACCTTCCCACATTGTTAGCTGAGATCCTGGGTACAGACACTTTCCTTGCCTTCAGCGATGCAAAGTAGAAGTACTGAGGGATGTATTTCTGCATTATGTTCTACCCTGGGCATTAACGTTGTTACGAATGACTGTTTCCCCACAATCAGCCCAACAGGGTGTGCTGATACGTGTTTCTGTGGCTGTGCATCTGTGTGTGTATATTTTTTTTCTCTCTCTCTCTCTCTCTCTCTCTCTCTCTCTCTCTCTCTCTCTCTCTCTCTCTCTCCCTGTGTCTCTCTCTCTCCCCCTCTCACTCTTTTCCCCATCTCGCTCTCTCCTCTCCAGCCTCTCTCCCCCTCTCTCTCCTCTCTCTCTCATCCCCTCTCTCTCCCCTCTTTCTCTTTCTTCTCTCTCTCCCTCTATCTCTCTTGCCCCTCTCGCTCTCATCTCCTCCCTCTCTCTCCCTCTCTCTCTCATCCCTCCCTCCCTCTCTCTCTCCCTCTCTCTCTCCCTCTCTCTCTCTCTCTTCCCCATCTCGCTCTCTCCTCTCCAGCCTTTCTCCCCTCTCTCTCTTCTCTCTCTCCCCCTCTCTCTCCCCTCTTTCTCTTTCTTCTCTCTCTCCCTCTCTCTCTCTTCCCCCTCTCGCTCTCATCTCCTCCCTCTCTCTCTCACTCTCTCTCTCAGTATATGTAAGCATGTAAACCATCTTCGTGACCTCCTCATTGTACATGAATGCACCAATTGAATGATCATGGCTATGTATTATTACTACCATAGTCAGTAGCTCAGTGTCAGGTTCAATTTCATTCTCAGGATGTTGCTACATGGTGACCTATCCGTACCTACTTACTATAGATGGTATCAGGACACAGGTCAATGACGGTTAAGGTCAAGAAGGGCAAAGGTCAATGGCTTCAGGGAGTACTGACCAGAAATTGCTGTGTGGGCCCCGGGGTCGGTTGATGAAGGTTAACTGCAGATTCAACCTTTAATGCAGAACATCTCTCTCGGTTTGTTTTGCGTTGGGATTCCGGGATTGGATGGTCAAACTCGGGGACTTGGTTGAATATTTTTGTATCATTACAAATATAACACTGTTCGCTTGTCATGCAGGATGTCCAAAAAATGTTTTGTGAAAATAAAATTAAGTAATGCCTCCCACACAAATCCCATAAATCAACGAAGTTTTTGTTCGTGTTTAGTTGAACTCAAGGATAATGTTTCCAAGTGTTCATATTCCGTAAAATCAAATTGCGTCAGCCTCCGTTGTATAGTGCATAGAGCGTCTACCCGGAGAGCGGATGGTTCGATCATCTAGGCGTCGTACCAAACGAAGTTAAAAGATGGTACTTGTTGTTGCCCTGCCAGGCGCTAGGTATTAAAGGGTGTACAACAAAACTGACAAGCTCACACACGTGCATGCACGTCGCTATGTAAGTGCAATAATCTTGACCACCACGTTTGCTGTGCGCGTATTGTTTCGACCGCCGATAATAATGGTGTCATATAAGTGAGTGAGTTATGGTTTTACGCCGCTTTTAGCAATATTCCAGCAATGTAAAGGCGGGGGACACCAGAAGTGGGCTCACACAATGTACCCATGTCGGGAATCGAACCCGGGTCTTCGGCGTGACGAGCGAACGCTTTAACCACTAGGCTACCCGACCGCCCCAGTGTCATATCAAAACAAAACAAGCATAAGATGACTTTGATGAACAAACAATTGTATTGAAGCTTGCAACTGAATTTTACTGACTTCAACAACACACACAAACTAAGACTAAATCCAATTCGGAATGTTTGTGAATTTCACAGAATCCTTAAGTAAATGCGCAATAGATTTGACAACAGTCGCGCATAAATAAAAACACCTGAAAAGTTTCCTCATATTAACAGTTTCCTTCCTCCTACGAACGCGTGGGCGCTTAGTGAAATGAGTTCAAGGTGTGTACTTGTCAGGTACAACACCAGGGCCCACTTGCACAAAGCGATCTTAGCGCTAAGACTATTGTAAGCCTATGTTAAAGTATGGGAGTTACGATCATCTTAGCGCTAAGATCGCTTTGTGCAAGAGGGCCCAGATGCTAAACATATCACTACTGCACTTGTATTCTACGCTATGGAACTACCCTCTTAACTATTTAACTATTTAACTATTTAACCTGGGTTCATGAGTGAAGCAGATGTCTCTGTCGACGGAGTTTGGTGGGGCAGAGATGCCTCCCTTGGGCATACCGGGATCCTAAGATCTTATGAGTCTCAGTTTGTCAGCACCATCCCTTGCATACCAGTGTTGGTAGGTTTAGCCAAAATGGTCGCAGGGCTGCATCACTTTGTCCCCGCATTAAGCTGACATCCTCTGGTGAGGTGGTGAGATGGAATGGGGTTTAACGTCGCGACGTCTCCAAAATCAGAAATACCATTGATCCCAGTAACAATCACTGTACGTGTCTCTCTCTCCCCCCCCCCCCCCCCCCTCCCCCCCTGTGAACAGTCATGGACAGCTGCATCAAACTGTTGGTGCGGCTGCATCAAACTGTTGGTGTTAATATTCGTGAGTGACAAATTCCTTGGAGTTGGGGGTGAATGGGGAGGGGTGGACTGTGGTTTGGGGGGCAGCTCGTAAACTAGCTCCATAATGACAATACATATTGCAGACATGTCACTATAACTTGGAAATTATGGCCAGGCCTTTTCATGCATTTTGTAGGCCCATTCTGCCCCGGATAGCCCACGAGGAGGACGGGTGGGTGGGGGGGGGGGGGGGGGGGGGGGGGGGGATGTTAGAGGGGAGATCAGGAAGACGTCGGACACGTTGATACTGGTGTCATTTTCCTGTATTTTTCTTGATGGTTATCTCCGTGCTTCCTCCAACTTCCTAAGACTTCCTGCGTCTCGGAGTTATGGTCTAGTTTACACACAGACAATAGTTTGAATCCAATTTCTTGAAAGATTCTCTTGAAATTATGATAATTATTTACTTATATTTTTTTAAGTCATTGTATTGCATTTATGCTTCCACGATTATGAAACTTGCTCATTACGAAGTGAACTCGGAATTACAAATTCACAAACCTAAGAATGGTCAAAGAGATGGTTTACATGCTTACATATACTGAGAGAGAGAGAGAGAGAGAGAGAGAGAAAGAGGGAGGGAGGGAGGGAGGAGAGATAGATAGAGAGAGAGTGAGGAGATGAGAGCGAGAGGGGGAAGAGAGAGAGAGAGGGAGAGAGAGAAGAAAGAGAAAGAGAAACCTATGAAACCTAAGAATGGTCACGGAGATGGTTTACATGCTTACATATACTGAGAGAGAGAGAGAAAGAGAGAGAGAGAGAGAGGGAGGGAGGGAGGAGAGAGAGATAGAGAGAGAGGGAGGAGATGAGAGCGAGAGGGGGAAGAAAGAGAGAGGGGGAGAGAGAGAAAAAAGAGAAAAAGGGGAGAGAGAGGGAGAGAGAGAGAGAAAGAGAGAGGGGAGAGAGGCTGGAGAGGAGAGAGCGAGATGGGGAAGAGAGAGGGGAGAGAGAGAAAGAGAGAGGGGAGAGAGGCTGGAGAGGAGAGAGCGAGATGGGGAAAAGAGAGAGAGAGGGAGAGACAGAGAGAGAGAGAGAGGGAGGGAGGGAGGGAGGAGAGAGAGATAGAGAGAGAGGGAGGAGATGAGAGCGAGAGGGGGAAGAAAGAGAGAGGGAGAGAGAGAGAAGAAAGAGAAAGAGGGGGAGAGAGGGGGAGAGAGAGAGGAGAGAGAGGGGAGAGAGGCTGGAGAGGAGAGAGCGAGATGGGGAAGAGAGAGGGGAGAGAGAGAAAGAGAGAGGGAGAGAGGCTGGAGAGGAGAGAGCGAGATGGGGAAAAGAGAGAGAGAGGGAGAGACAGAGAGAGAGAGAGAGCGAGAGAGAGAGAGAGAGAGAGAGAGAGAGAGAGAGAGAGAGAGAGAGAACACTAAGGGACATAGAAACAGGAAATAAATAGTAAAGTATAAATAGGTTTGTGGGGAACCCCATGCCAGTATGTTTCATCCAGTATGGGTGTCAGCGGGCTCCTAACTGTCGCTCTGCATGTTCTCGTGTTTAGAGGTAAGTGTTTGTAATTTTCTTTAATATTCAAACCGGAAGATAATCATTTCATAAGTATCAATCGTTGAAAGGATTATCTTTTCATTTGATTAAATATTGTGGTTCAAAAATAGTGTCAACTCCCCAGAAAGACAGGTAAAATAATGTCAACTCTCCCTACCTAATATTGGCTTTCTATTGTGTAAGATATACTCTATAAGTAGACAAAATAATGAGGCTGTTATATAATTATTAACACGTTATAATATAAAAAATATTTACCAAATAGTTACCCTGCAAAGTCCTGCACTGGTCTTCTATCACTGCCCCCCACGTAAGACGTATATAATCCATGTTCGGGGCCTCATGTTTGTTCAGGTTCATTTATACGATCATATCAGTACAAGTAAACTTGGGGAAATTGCTTCGCATCAAGATATAGTTTTATTGGAAGTGCTTTTATTGACATATGTATTGATTATTTCCATGTTCACTGTAAAACATGCTTTTATACGTACTTTACAACTGTCCATTGTCTGTGTACATGCATGTTTATATATCATTTTCTCTATGTCATTGTGGTGACTTCAGACTATTAGTCTAGTCTCTTGTTATTGTCGGGTATAAAGACGCTATCTCTGATAACAGACACAGCAGTGCAGACTGTTTAATTATTTATATAATTGTGAACACCCGATGTCATCACTGATTTTCAGTAATCCTTCTACATGTAACAGTCATCACCAACCTGCCTCTTTACGCCAAATGGAATCTGTTTCGGCAGATAATCGAGACTGGTTATTTTCTGGTGTTCACGTCTTATATTTAAATGTGTAACTTATTTACATATGAATAATTACAGCACGTATAGATTATGATCTGATTTATTACATGAGATCGCAATAAATGCTTCACTAATGGGATAAAAACTACCGATTTAGACATATTTGCCTCCATAGCATTGCGCTATCGCGTGTTTCCTGTGATAAATACAAATGAGTAACCTTGACCTTGACCTACTCAAAGGGAGTTTCCTCCTTCAGTCAATGGGTTGACAGTGGCCCACATTGTTTATCACAGATATTGAATGGCATCCCACTGAGTGATCGTAATTCAATACTCGTTATGTGTGTATGTGTGTATATGTGTGTGTATGTGTGTATGTGTCTACGTGTGTGTGTGTGTACAGTATGTGTGTGTATGTGTGTGTATGTTTCTATTTGTGTGTATGTGTGCGTGTGTGTCTACGTGTGTGTATGTGTGTGTATGTGTGCGTGTGTCTACGTGTGTGTATGTGTGAGTATGTGTCTACGTGTGTGTATGTGTGCGTGTGTGTCTACGTGTGTGTATGTGTGTGTATGTGTGTGTATGTGTGTATATGTGTGTGTGTATGTGTGTATATGTGTGTGTATGTTTGTGTATGCGTCTACGTGTCTGTTTATCTCTGTGCGTGTGTGTATGTCTGTGGGTGTGTCTATTTTTGTATGTGTGTGTATGTGTGTGTATGTATGTGTGTGTATGTGTGTGTGTGTGTGTGCGGGTGTATGGTCGCGTGGGTAGGTGTTAAAATATATGTGTTGCATCATGTTTTAAAACACATTGTTACCTGGACATGCGGTATGTCCTGTCAAAAAGGCGTTGTGAAGGATGGCGGTTTAAAAGGTGTTGAGATAAATAACTTGTGAGACCCCCGCCTCTACTGTCTCCTTTCCTTAATCTTGCAATGACTAAGTAGCTCTACCTAGAACAGTGTGTGAGGGTAGACATGTGTGGCGAGATTTTGTAGTGAACTTATAACGAAAACACAGAAACCGTGAAGTAACCGACATAGATTAACACTTAGGATGCACACTGCCACTTCCTATACAGTCACGTTCAGTTACGGTGGGTCATATCATTCGCCGTACGCCACCGTCATTCACCGTCAGGCACAGTCAAACATCGTCAGGCACAGTCCAACATCGTCAGGCACAGTCCAACATCGTCAGGCACAGTCAAACATCGTCAGGCACAGTCAAACGTCGTCAGGCACAGTCAAACGTCGTCAGGCACAGTCAAACATCGTCAAGCACAGTCAAACGTCGTCAAGCACAGTCAAACGTCGTCAGGCACAGTCAAACATCGTCAGGCACAGTCAAACATCGTCAGGCACAGTCAAACATCGTCAAGCACAGTCAAACGTCGTCAGGCACAGTCAAACATCGTCAGGCACAGTCAAACATCGTCAGGCACAGTCAAACATCGTCAGGCACAGTAAAACATCGTCAGGCACAGTCAAACATCGTCAGGCACAGTCATGAAATCACGGTCAGTTACGGTGGGTCATATTCAGTCCAGGTTGTCCACAGTCAACCATCGTCATCACTGTCAGTCATATTCAGTCCAGGTTGTCCACAGTCAACCACCGTCAGCACTGTCAGTCATATTCAGTCAAGGTTGTCCACAGTCAACCACCGTCACCACCGTCAGTCATATTCAGTCCAGGTTGTCCACAGTCAACCACCGCCAGCACTGTCAGTCATATTTAGTCAAGGTTGTCTACAGTCAACCACCGTCATCACTGTCAGTCATATTCAGTCCAGGTTGTCCACAGTAAGCCACCGTCATTTACCGTTAGGCACAGTCAACCACCGCTAGCACTGTCAGTCATATTCAGTCCAGGTTGTCCACAGTCAACCACCGTCAGCACTGTCAGTCATATTCAGTCCAGGTTGTCCACAGTCAACCACCGTCAGCACTGTCAGTCATATTCAGTCAAGGTTGTCCACAGTAAGCCATCGTCAACACTGTCAGTCATATTCAGTCCAGGTTATCCACAGTCAACCACCGCCAGCACTGTCAGTCATATTCAGTCCAGGTTGTCTACAGTCAACCACCGTCATCACTGTCAGTCATATTCAGTCCAGGTTGTCCACAGTCAGCCACCGTCAGCACTGTGGGTCATATTCAGTCCAGGTTGTCCACAGTAAGCCATCGTCAGCACTGTCAGTCATATTCAGTCAAGGTTGTCCACAGTCAACCACCGTCAGCACTGTCAGTCATATTCAGTCAAGGTTGTCCACAGTCAACCACCGTCAGCACTGTCAGTCATATTCAATCCAGGTTGTCCACAGTAAGCCACCATCAATCACGGTAAGTTTCAGTCGGTCATGGTCAGTCATTGTCAGTTACAATCAGTCAACTTACGAACGTCACAACAGCAATCAGTCATTGCAAGTCACGGTCAGTTACCGCAAGTCACGGCCAGTCACAAGCAGTCATTGTCAGTCTGAGTAACGTTGTACATAGCTGGGGAAGATGCGTGAAGAGTTAAACAACAATTATTTGCTGTCCGACGAGAATTAAGCACTTGTAATAATTAGCATTCATCTTTCAATAATGTTCATATAGAAATTATATTCATCGCGGGGGGAAGGGTGGCCCAGTTGTCAAATCCCGGTTCGCCCCGATTATGTTTCTAGGTTTGTCAGCACCATACCCGTCCTCGTGGGTTTCACCGAAGTGGTAAACGTCTGAGACCTGCATCACTTCGGGCTTTCCACCCACATTAAACTCACACGCCGCGATATAACTGGAATACTATTAAAAGCGGCATTAAACCCAACTCACTCACTCTATCCGAAGTATGAGCAGGAAGCCAGATGACGTCATTCATGACCGTCGTGTTATGTATTAATGCGCCATTGCGATCATGAGAACAGACAAACTGTGTATCGATTCGATGCTTATGTGGTGCGAATTTAGGTGTGTAAGATACAGATTATTACACTCGTGCCTATCGTATACAACCGTTACAAAACGTATCTAACGCAAAACGGCTCGTAAAATAAATGATATCTGACAGATAATCTTGTTGAAATATTTATATCTCATTCAACATCAAATCAGGATACTAATTTCTACTGTTGTAGGCGCTGCACCATGGGTAACCAAATGCATAGATCGCCTTGAAGATAAGGTCATCTTCAACTGCCCTGCAGATCACGTGATCTACCAGCCTACGATTTTGCTTGGATCCAGTGCAGATGGCAGGTGCAGGTTCCAAGATGGCGACTGTACAGGTCAAACGCTGGAGCTCCACAAGGAGAGAGCAGCATGCTTCTGGCAAAAGTGGTGTAAACTTCGTTGGAGAAGTGACCAGCCCATAACGCACCCAGTCAACGCCAGCTGCAGGAATGTCAGGCCAACATACGTCATGTACGATAACCCTACGTGTATTCGGTCAGGTAGGACCATCCCACCTGTATTCAGTCAGTTATGTCCATCCTACTGTATTGAGTCAGGTATCAACACGCTTCGTGTATTCGTTTGTTTGTTTGTTGTTTAACGCCGCACTCAACAATATTCCAGCTATATGACGGCGATCTGTGAATAATCGAGTCTGCACCAGACAATCCAGTGATTGACATCATGAGTATCGATCCACCCAATTTGGATATGACATGCATCAACCAAGTCAGCGAGCCTGACCACCCGATCCCGTAAGTCGCCTTTTTCGACAAGCATAGACGCCTTTTACGGCAAGCATGGGTTGCTGAAGACTATTCTACCTCGGATCTTCACGGGTCTCGTGTATTCAGTCAGGTATGACAACACTAGGTGTATTCATTCAGGTATGACAACACTAGGTGTATTCAGTCAGGTATGACAACACTAGGTGTATTCATTCAGGTATGACAACACTAGGTGTTTCATTCACCTTACGTGTATATCAGAAATAATAATATGTGTACTCCGAGATGTAAGCAATATTAAGTGACAAACGAATTTGAACATAATAATACATACTGTTTTAAAATATAACATACATTGTTCTACTGGATCGTTTTCAGATGAGATCCTTGATATCTGTTCCCGTGATTCACAGCTGTCACGCATCACCAAGGGCGTCATTCGCAGCAGCCCCAGTTACCCGGACAACTATGCCGACATACTGACGTCATGCAGGCAGGAGCTGAATTTCCGGCCTGGCCATACCTTGGTCATCACTGTGGACGACCTTGACACAAACGGTCATCGTCAGGATCATCTAATGATCTCGAGTAGGGCTGGATCAAGGGATAAAGTGTTGTTTTACAAGCGCTCCTTGAAGTCGAAGGAGGAAAACTTCCTCATACAAGGGGAAAGCGTCACTGTCACCTTCAACATTTCAGCCGGTGCGCGGGCAGGACGTGGCTTCATACTCCGATTCGAATGTAAGTCCACAACTACTGCATAATGACCATTTGTAAGGTCATATTGTCTGTACCGAGGAGCTCCTGGCCTGAATATATTTATTAAGGAGTCATAACACTTTCCGCATATTCCATAAGGAAGACATTCGCTTTAAAGATAGTCATCGAGTCATGCTAAAGGGCTGGAAGACGTAACGTCACACGTGGCCCAAATATGCCACAGTGCAAGTCTCTTTCTGCACACCTCAAGAACACAATCATGTTTGAAAGTCACCAGTACGCTATTTGATCCCAACGTAAAATAAATAAATGCATTCAAGAAAACGTTTTAGTGCCGCGTTGTTGTAACGCAGACCCGTCCCCCAATGATACTACAACTTGATGACTACCTTTAATGTTATTTCAGAAAAATGATACGGGCGTATTTTACCACTTCGTTTACGAATTATTTATAAATTTCAACACTACGAAATGGGTGGCCCAGTCGTCTAAGGCGCCGCGGTTCGTTCAGCAGAAATGTGTCTTTTAAGCTTGCCAGAAACCTATAGCTGTAGGTTAGAATCCCAGAATATGGTTTTATATTTGTAGGCATCATTCCTGAAAATGCTTACACGCTGTATATGTATAACATATTACAGAAATACTGTCCTAAAGGGCGTTAAACTAAATTCATTGACTCGTACAACAGATATGAAAGACGCAAGCACCCAACGAACAATCAAG
This sequence comes from Haliotis rufescens, assembly GCF_023055435.1. Lineage (NCBI taxonomy): Eukaryota > Metazoa > Mollusca > Gastropoda > Lepetellida > Haliotidae > Haliotis > Haliotis rufescens. The sequence continues at coordinate 42,022,955 of NW_025964372.1, read as the reverse complement.
GACCTCGTACAGACACCTTCCGTGAAAAACTCCCAGGCTACAAACACTGCCGCCACTGGTGAGTCTAGATAATATCCTTCAGGGCCCACTGTTTGTAAGGGGCCGATTTAAACTGATGAGACTGGTCGGAATGCTTGATGGGCACTGTTGTAAGACACGTCCATTTTTCTCGGATGTTTTTTTCAGAACTTATTACATGGCCAGCTACATGTAGAACGGTTTTGTATGTGGAAAATTGAAAATAAGTCTTCTATAAGTTTCTGTAACAAGTTATTAAAAAAAAATTACTTTGCATGATATTCATGTTTTACGAGTGTACCTCATCTTCTTTACAAACTTTTCAATACAAGATGGTTGGTTTGTTGTTTAACGCCGCACTCAGCAATATTCGAGCTATATGACGGCGGTCTGTAAATAATCGAGTCTGGACCAGACAATCCAGTGATTAATATCATGGGCATGGATCCACGCAATTCAGATCGATGAAAGGCATCAACCAAGTCAGCGAGCCTGACCACCCGATCCCGTTAGTCGCCTTTTACGACAAGCACAGTCACCTTTTACGGCAAGCATGGCTTGCTAAAGACCTATTCTATCCCGGAATCTTCACAGGTCTTTCAATACAAGAGGGTAATGCATATATACTGCTCAGAAGACGTTAAAGAACATCATTTGCTTATAGACCCGTGAAGATCTGAGGTAGAATAGGTCTTCAGCCACCCATGCTTGTCGTTTGAGGCGCCTAACGGGAGCGGCTGGTCAGGCTCACTGACTTGGTTGATGCATGTCATCGTGTCCCAATTGCGTGGATCGATGCTCATGATGTCAATCACTGGATTGTCTGGTCCAGCCTCGATTATTTACGGACTCCCGACACAAAGCTGGAATATTGCTGAGTGCGGCGTTAAACAACAAACAGATATTTGCTGATAGTTAAGCTGTCATGACATTTCTATATTGAGTAATATATTTTGCAAAAAAATTTAAAAACAAATGTTTCTTATCCGTCTTTGTTAAGGTGATATTTTTTATTAACTAAAACAAATGCTTCATTCAATTCACAGTGAAAGGCTCTGTTGACAAATGCATCGTCAGCAGGAAAGATTCCATGAGTATCGTGTGCCCTTCCGGTCACGTGGTATTCAAACCTGAATTGGTAGGTGGCGTAAGCAATGGCGGAAAATGCATGTCTGTTCCTGGAGACTGCCAAGGCCTAACTCACACTCTCGTTACACAGCGGAATAGATGCTTTTGGAAGAACTCGTGTGACTTCAGCTGGACGAGAGGAGTTCCTTTGACCATGACGAGCACGTTGAACTGTTTGGCCCAGGTTCCTAAATACATCTCTGTGAAAGGTTACCAGTGTAAACCCAAGGGTGCGTGATATACCTGTACATATTTACTTGAATAATTAGAATAACCAATTATTATCGTTTTCAAAATATGAAACATAAAACTTCATTCGGTTTTATCTGGAGGACTGGTAAGAAACATATGTGCAGAATTATAGTGGTAACACCACCGATAAGCCAAATGGTCACCGTGTTGGAATCGAACCGGGTGTTCTGCGTGACAGGCGAACGCTATACCAATGGCAGTACTGTTCCACTTTCAAGTACACAATGGAGCGTTATTTTGTATCGAATGAGTCAGTCGGTATCGTTTTGCGCCGCTTTTAGCAATAATCTTACACTAACACCAGGATGAGCGCGCCTATGTGAGGAATCGAACCCCGTCTTCGCCATGAGGGGCGGTCGGGTAGCCTAGTGGTTAAAGCGTTCGCTCGTCACGCCGAAGACCCGGGTTCGATTCCCGACATTGGTACAATGTGCGAAGCCCATTTCTGGTGTCCCCCGCCGTGATATCGCTGGAATTTTGCTAAAAGCGGCGTAAAACCTTACTCACTCACTCTTTATTTTGTTTTTTTTCACTCACTCACTCACTCACTTCGCCATGATATCGAACGGTTTAGCTGCCTGGATACCCCGTCAATGTGTCGTGTGTGTATTGAAGATAGTGATATAAGGGTATAATATGTGTTTCTCTGAATTTCAGATTCTGTTTTCGACATGTGTGACCGAACCACACTTTTGATCAACGCCACAGCTGGTATCATACGGAGTCACTCGAACTACCCATGGCATTATTCTGCAGTGGAGACAACCTGTCGTAAATATATCCCAGTCCACAAGACATATGGTTTACGTATATACACTGACGAAATCGACCTTGACCCTGACACAAGACAGGATAATCTCCGGTTCTTCAACGCCAAGGGCGAGATGAAGAAGGTGATAGGGAGCCAGAATGTGGACATCACCGCCAAGGACGGATGTATCATGCTGCAGTTTCACGTCTCCAAGAGGTCTAAGGGAGGCAAAGGTTTCATACTAAAGTTTGAAAGTAAGAGCCAGCAGGTAGCCATGAAGGTGTCGTGAAGGCGAATTGGGGATTAACGTCGCCTTCTTACTTACTTACTTACTTACTTTGGAGATTTAACGTGCGCTTTCCGACTGATGCGTATTTCGCACACGGGCCCGGCCAGGCCATTTAATGTGTTTCCGAAAGGGGCGAAAGTGGTCTGTGCAACCCAAGAGGGGGCTTTAGGGGTTGATAATATAGGATTTGGGAATTTTGAGATTTGGCATAGATGACGTCGCCTTCAAGATTATCGCACTGATATAGCGACGCGTATGTGTATGTATGTGTGTCTGTGTATGTTTGTGTGCGTGTATTCGTGCATGTGTGTGTGCGTGTGTGTGTGTGTGCGTGTTCGTGTGTGTATATGTGCGTGCGTGCGTGCGTGCGTGTATTCGTGCATGTGTGCGTGTGTCTGTGTATGTTTGTGTGCGTGTATTCGTGCATGTGTGTGTGCGTGTTTGTGCGTGCGTGTGTGTGTTTGTGCGTGTGTGTGCGCATGTGTGCGTGCGTGCGTGTGTGTGTGTGTGTGTGCGTGCGTGCGTGTGTGTGCGTTTGCGTGCGTGCGTGCGTGCGTGCGTGGGTGCGTCTGTCTGTCTGTCTGCTTGTACTATTTCGGGCGAAAGCCAGATTTATCGTTCAAGCCCTCTGAGATACCAAGCCAGAGTTAAACACCATAATCTGACTCCGAGCAGACCAGCCCTTGTTTTACCCCTTAATGCCGAGCGCCAGACAGGGTATCAAGTTCCATTTTTTACGGTCGTTCTTCCGCTCTCTGTGCTGAGGTTTTATAGTGCTAGCACTGTAAACCTGTTACCGTTTAACACCAAATTCCGCAGCATAGCGTTCGTAGAACATGACGTCCTTAATTAATGACATGCTATCCGGAGCTTAATATCAATAAATAAGGAAAACATATTGATGCAAAGATAAAAGCAAACGGAACAGTTTAAACGGTTATTAAAGGTTCACGATTACCGCCAGACTGTCGTGTGTCATGTGATAGTCACGTGCACGAATCTAGGTCCAATATGGTTTCCTGACATTGCTGTTTGAGGTCTTGTTTGAGACGAGACACGAGACGCATTGTGATGGAGAGGGGGTTACGTGATTTTTGTTTGTTGTTTAACGCCGCACTCAGCAATAGTCCAGCTATATGACGGCGGTCTGTGAATAATCGAATCTGGACCAGACAATCCAGTGATTAATATCATGAGCATCGATCCACGCAATTGGGATCGATGACATGTATCAACTAAGTCAGCGAGCCTGACCACCCGATCCCGTTAGTCGCCTCTTACGACGAGCATAGTCGCCTTTTACGGCAAGCATGGGTTGCTGAAGACCTATTCTACCCCGGATCTCCAGGGGTTACGTAAGTACGGTGAGTGGAAGGTCCTTCTTCAAGATATACCCCGGGTGTGATTCGTCGTACATGATGTTCCTGTTTACTTGCAGCTGCAGTGAAGTCTAGTGGAAGCACGAGGATGTTGCCGTCACAAACCTGCGAGGATATGATGAAACTGAGTAAACATCACCGCAATACTGGAGGTGAGTGAGTGAGTGAGTGATCGATCCACACGCAGGCCAGACAACGAATGGGACTTCTCCCAGGAAGCGCTGCCTAGTCGAAACCACCCAGAACATTTTGGAGAATGTGGTGAAGACTCCCCAACACTGCAGCCTTCTGTATTACCAAGATTGTCAGAAGGGCTGTATTCAAGGCAGTAAACCCGGGTACTCTCCCAATGTCAGTCAACAGATCGGGAGGTACCATACCAAAGGCACCGAGAACAATGGGGAGTCGGACAACTTGGTACTTGGGATGCAAGCATGACATTTCGAAAGCGAGGTCCGCATATTTGCCATGTTTTTCCTCAATCTTGTCAATGTCAAAGGGGACAGAAAATTCAATGATATAAAGATTTCATTGGATTTATCAAAAAGGACAAGATCAGGTTTGTTGGCCTGGATACGTCTGAGGCTGTAAATGGGCCTATTCCAAAGAATTTTGTATATCATTTTCCATGACGCCCTCCACATATTCCGGGTCGTACCATGGGTGGACCTCTGGGTCAAAACCACAAGCATGGCGAAGACGGTAATAGAATAATCGAGCTACACCATCAGGTCGTTTAAGATAATGTGTTTGTGCTACAGCTGGGCATCCGCTGACAATGTGTTGGACAGTCTCATTAAATTCATTACATAATCTACATTCATATTTACATTTTGATGCAAAATCACACATTGTCGGTTTCGAGTGGGAAGTGACTAGTCCTGAGGAGCGAACAGAAAGCCTTGTTTCACTTTTCAGGCCAGCCGACTTCATCCAAGCGAATAACTCTGCAGGGTTGCTGACCTTCTCTACAAACTGTACATAAACTCGATGCAGTGGTCGTTCAAAAATCCTCTCCTATTATTATTATCATTATTATTGTTGTTATTGTTGTTGTTTTCAGATTTCATAGTTGCTCACTGACGTAATAGCCACATTTGATCTTTCAGTCAAGCTTCCTAGGGGACGAGGGGCGGCACGTTGCTCTGACATGGCTGGGGGGAGGAGTCGGTGTAAGAAGAAGATTAGAGGAAGCAGGAAAGGCAAAAAGGGCATGTCTGTTGGCAAGTCAACGGCGAGGAAATCTGGAGCAAACTGGCAGAATACGGAGGGTAAAAAGACCAGAAGAGGGCGTCGCAACAGACGAGGGCGGGATAAGAAGAGAAGGAACAGACGAAAAAATAAGAGAGGAAGGAAGAGGAAGAGCAAATCGAGAAGAAGACGACGACGGCCTCATGTCCATCGAACGTCTGTCGATGGAACGTGGAATGCAATAGATAGCTATGCCTCGTGAACATGTACTGTTATCATAGTTTACAAGGATGTGTTCGATGTGTCAACAGTGCTGTCAAATCATTTCAACCCACGTGTGTTCAGTGTGTCATAGGTGTTGTTAATTATTTCAGAACATATGTGTTCAATGTTGCATCGTGTTGTCAACTCATTGCAAACCACAAGATGTTCACTATTTCAAAGGTGTTGCCAATTAATGGTAACCGCATCTGTTCAGAGCTTCAATTGTGTAGTCAATTCATTGCAAACCACAAGATGTTCACTTTTTCAAAGGTGCTGCCAATTAATGGTAACCGCATCTGTTCAGAGCTTCAATTGTGTAGTCAATTCATTGCAAACCACAAGATGTTCACTTTTTCAAAGGTGCTGCCAATTAATGGTTACCGCATCTGTTCAGAGCTTCAATTGTGTAGTCAATTCAGTGCAAACCACAAGATGTTCACTATTTCAATAGTGTCGTCAATGTTTCAATTACCAAACAATTCATCGGCCATCGTGACAAGTTTTTAAGCGTTCAGTTGATTCATGAAGGGGAAATGACCTTAAGATATCCAACGCATAGAGAATCTCACAGTCTTCTGACATCAAATGTGTATCATATGATACACTCCGAGATGAGATCAGCCATTCAGGTCTTAAACGCTTCGTGTATATTGTAGCTTCGTAAGAAAGAGAGTTTGATTTTATTTATAATCAAATATTCTTCATCAGTCTTAATGTTAAAAATCAATGTATTACGTTAGAGACCACGTGTGGTCTTCATCACCATCTTCAAATCATAAAGGCAGATCCCCGCGCAAAAGAATATCAAAATGCACCTCTTTGATAAAATAATAATAATTCGCATTTGCCTGCTTATCTAGTCTATGTTATGGCACGATATCAACGAAAAATTACTAACTTACTATTTTTATTTAAGTACGAGTGGACATAAATTTAAATCTAAAGTATGAGCGAAATATAATTTATTTTACAAATGGTAAATTTGTCAGTGGGTGAATCGGTTTCGGAAACACTGCCAGTCTGGTGATATGGCGAAGTCGTATAGGACGTCACTGACGAAGGTGTTACATGTCGCTGTGTTACATGTATGACGTCATAGATATTGATCCTATTTTGCTTCGCATTCAAATTTATCCGCACAAGCCAAATTGTGTTCAGTATTGCTACTGTTATGTCGTCTCGTTGTTGGAATGAAATGAATGAAAGATTTTTTAGTAAATGGTTGACACAAATGCATTTATCCGGTAATCGGACACCTGGTGTTCTGTTCACAATAGCAAAGATTTGTTAATCCGTAAACTCGTTTATCTGGACTCTTTGACGGGAAACCATACGGATTAACGAGGTTTCATTATGTATGAAAAATGTGTGTGTGTGTGTTTCTGTCATGGTGCTGACTTCATTTGCTCGAAACATTCCGAAAATGTGACTTTTTTTACATTGTATTGTGTATTTATTCAATTGAATTTTTCTGCGCTACCTTTTTTCATTATTGTTCATGTTTCAATATGTTGAATAAAATGTTTAATTTTCGTACATTTCTTTTTCTTTAACAAATTATTCATTTTCTTTACCAATTATTACTTTCAGGCTCATACAATCATCCTCGGCGCACACATGATTGTGTCACAATAAAATAGTCTTTGTAATAGACAGAAGACACATAATCGCACATTACACAATCGAGGTACCGCTATAGTAACAATATAGGATGTCATGCTCTAGGTTCCTCTATCCCAGACAGGTCGTGGAGGGATCTGTCGGAAATTGCTATGTAGGCTTCAAAATGTGTGTGTAGCTCCAGTGAAGGATAAGAGGTGTCAGGTGTATACTCAAGTAGCATGTCACGTGTCAGGTGTATATTGAGGTAGCACATCACGTGTCAGGTGTATACTGAAGTAGCATGTCACGTGTCAGGTGTATACTGAAGTAGCACATCACGTGTCAGGTGTCTACTGAAGTAGCACGTCACGTGTCAGGTGTATACTGAAGTAGCACGTCACGTGTCAGGTGTATACTGAAGTAGCACGTCACGTGTCAGGTGTATACTGAAGTAGCACGTCACGTGTCAGGTGTATACTGAAGTAGCACGTCACGTGTCAGGTGTATACTGAAGTAGCACGTCATGTGGCATGTGTATACAGAAATAAGACGTCATGTGTCAGGTGTATACTGAAGTAGCACGTCATATGGCAGGTGTATACTGAAGTAGCATTTTATATGTCAGGTGTATACTGAAGTTGCACGTCACGTGTCAGGTGTATACTGAAGGAGGACGTCACGTGTCAGGTGTATACAGAAGTAGCACGTCATATGTCAGGTGTATACTGAAGTAGCATGTCATATGTCAGGTGTATACTGAAGTAGCACGTCACGTGTCAGGTGTATACTGGAGAAGGACGTCACGTGTCAGGTGTATACTGAAGTAGCAACGTCACGTGTCAGGTGTATACTGAAGTAGGACGTCACGTGTCAGGTGTATACTGAAGTAGCACGTCATGTGTCAGGTGTATACTGAAGGAGGACGTCATGTGTCAGGTGTATACTGAAGGGGGACGTCACGTGTCAGGTGTATACTGAAGGAGGACGTCACGTGCCAGGTGTACAACGAAGTAGCACGTCATCTGGCATGTGTATACAGAAATAAGACGTCATGTGTCAGGTGTATACTGAAGGAGGACGTCACGTGTCAGGTGTATACAGAAATAAGACGTCACGTGTCAGGTGTATACCGAAGTAGCACGTCATGTGGCATGTGTATACAGAAATAAGACGTCACGTGTCAGGTGTATACTGAAGTAGCACGTCATGTGGCAGGTGTATACAGAAATAAGACGTCACGTGTCAGGTGTATACCGAAGTAGCACGTCATGTGGCAGGTGTATACAGAAATAAGACGTCACGTGTCAGGTGTATACAGAAGTAGTACGTCACGTGTCAGGTGTATACCGAAGTAGCATGTCATATGTCAGGTGTATACTGAAGTAGCACATCACGTGTCAGGTGTATACTGAAGTAGCATGCCATATGTCAGGTGAATACTGAAGTAGCACGGAATATGTCAAGTGTATACTGAAGTAGCACGTCACGTGTCAGGTGTATACTGAAGTAGCATATCATATGTCACGGGAATACTGAAGTAGCACGGAATGTGTCAAGTGTATACTGAAGTAGCATGTCATATGTTAGGTGTATACTGAAGTAGGACATCACGTGCCAGGAGTATACTGAAGTAGCACATCACGTGTCAGATGTATACCGAAGTAGCCTGTCATATGTCAGGTTTATACTGAAGTAGCACGTCACGTGTCAAGTGTATACTGAAGTAGCTAGGAATGTGTCAAGTGTATACTGAAGTAGCATGTCATATGTTAGGTGTATACTGAAGTAGCACGTCACGTGTCAGGTGTATACCGAAGTAGCCTGCCATATGTCAGGTGAATACTGAAGTAGTACGGAATGTGTCAGGTGTATACTGAAGTAGCACGTCACGTGTCAGATGTATACTGAAGTAGGATGCCATATGTCAGGTTCATACTGAAGTAGTACGGAATGTGTCAGGTGTATACTGAAGTAGCACGTCACGTGTCAAGTGTATACTGAAGTAGCATGTCATATGTTAGGTGTATACTGAAGTAGCATGTCACGTGTCAGGTGTATACCGAAGTAGCCTGTCATATGTCAGGTGTATACTGAAGTAGCATGTCATATGTTAGGTTTATACTGAAGTAGCATGTCATATGTTAGGTGTATACTGAAGTAGCATGTCATATGTTAGGTGCACACTGAAGTAGGACATCACGTGCCAGGAATACACTGAAGTAGCACGTCACGTGTCAGGTGAATACTGAAGTAGCACGGAATGTGTCAAGTGTATACTGAAGTAGCACGGAATGTGTCAAGTGTATACTGAAGTAGCATGTCATATGTTAGGTGTATACTGAAGTAGGACATCACGTGCCAGGAGTATACTGAAGTAGCACATCACGTGTCAGGAGTATACTGAAGTAGGACGTCATGTGTCAGGTGTATACTGAAGTAGCACGGGATGTGTCAGGTGTATACTGAAGTAGCATGTCTTATGTAAGGTGAGTATTGAAGTAGGACATCACGTGTCAGGTGTATACTGAAGTAGCACGTTACGTGTCAGGTGTATACTGAAGTAGCACGGAATGTGTCAGGAGTATACTGAAGTAGCACGTTACGTGTCAGGTGAATACTGAAGTAGCACGTCACGCGTCAGGTGTATACTCAAATAGCACGTCACGTTTAAGGTGAATACTGAAGTAGCACGTCACGTGTCAGGTGTATACTGAAGTAGCACGTTACGTGTTAGGTGAATACTGAAGTAGCACGTCACGCGTCAGGTGTATACTGAAGTAGCACGTGGCGTGTCAGGTGTATACTGAAGTAGCACGTTACTTGTCAGGTGTATACTGAAGTAGCACGTCACGTGTCAGGTGAATACTGAAGTAGCACGTCACGTGTCAGGTGTATACTGAAGTAGCACGTTACGTGTCAAGTGAATACTGAAGTAGCACGTCACGTGTCAGGTGTATACTGAAGTAGGACGCCATGTGTCAGGTGTACACTGAAGTAGCACGTCACGTGTCAGGTGTATACTGTAGTAGGACGCCATGTGTCCGTTGTTTACTTAAGTAGCACGGAATGTGTCAGGTATATACTGAAGTAGGACGTCATTTGTCAGGTGTATACATAAGTAGCATGTCATGTGTCAGGTGTTACTGAAGTAGCACGCCATTTGCCAGTTTTATTAGCATCGATAAGCTGAAACACATGGTAGCTATACTAATCAAGTAGACTCTCTCTCTCTCTCTCTCTCTCTCTCTCTCTCTCTCTCTCTCTCTCTCTCGCTCCCTCTACCCCCTTTCTCTCTACCCCCTCTCTCTCTCTCGCTCTCTCTCTCGCTCTCTCTCTCTCTCTCCCTCTCTCGCTCTCTCTCTCTCTCTTCCTCCAGTCAAGGTAGACCGCTTCCGTGATCTGGTGATAGAGCGTCCGCCCGGAGAGCGGAAGGTTCGGGGTTCCATCCCCGGCCGCTTCATACCAAAAGACGTTAAAAGATGGTACTTGTTACCCTGGCATTAAGGGGCTAAAACAAGGACTGGTCGGCTCGAGGTCAGTATACTGTGTCTGTGTGGGGTATTCATGTCAAACTGCGGCATGGTTTCTCAGTGGGCTAGCACTATATATCGGCCTCAGTCCGGACTAGTACAAGGAGACACACACACACACAATAAAATAAAATACACTGCCATACACTGTCGCTATATACGTGCAATAGT